>NC_069500.1:734788739-734816239 GCF_027579735.1 Bombina bombina | reverse complement strand
CTGAAAAGGTTGAATGAGGCAGTGAAGAGAGAGAGATTTGTGCTGCCGACATTAGAAGATATAGCTCCAAAGTTGGCTGGGGCGAAGTTCTTTTCCACAAAATGTAATTTTAGGAAAACTGAATTATGTTATTTTGGGCATATCATCAGCGAGGATGGCATCAAGCCAGACCCCGAGAAAATTTGTGCTATTGAACAGATGAAAAGTCCTTCTGATGTACATGAGCTGAGACAGATATTGGGCCTTGTAAATTACGTGGGCAAGTTTCTTCCAGATTTATCAACAGTTTTACACCCTATCACAGAGTTGCTTGGGTCTGGGGACCTTCACAAGAAAAAGCTTTTCTGCAGGCCAAGTCCCTGCTGGGGTCTGCCCCAGTGCTGGGGTTCTACGACCCTTCAAAAAAGACTGTGGTTAGTGCCGATGCAAGCAGTTATGGGTTGGGGGCTGCACTCCTGCAGTTAAATGAAAATAAACTACAGCCCATCGCCTACTGTTCCCGCACACTGACGGCTGCGGAGTCAAAATACGCTCAAATTGAGAAAGAGTGCCTGGCTGCAGTTTGGGCCTGTGAGCGCTTTCAGCGTTATCTAGTGGGTTTGAGGAAATTTAGTCTGGAAACTGACCACAAACCGCTAGTCCCTCTAATCAACTCTTATGACATTGACAAAACACCCTTGAGATGCCAGAGACTTTTAATGAGACTGCTCAGGTTCAATGTTCAGGCAGTGCATGTGCCGGGGAAACAACTGGTTGTGGCGGATACACTATCCAGGCTCCCGCTGGCTGCTGCTGAAGAATCCTCCACAGAATCTGATGTGAAAGTGTATGTTGATTCAGTTCTGGCCTCTAAGTCTATTTCTTCAAGGAAACTGGAGGAAATAAAGAAAGAGACATATTTGGACACAGATCTAGAAGAGGTTATAAAGTACATAAAAGAAGGCTGGCCCGAGAGCCGGGCAGCCTGGATGTCTTTAAGTGCTTACCAGCCAGAGAGGTCGCAGCTCACGGAGCTGGAGGGGTTGGTGCTGTTCCAAGACCGCATTGTAATTCCTGTCAGCATGAGGAAGGAGATGTTAAACAGGATTCACGATGGCCACTTAGGCATTACAAAGTGCAGAGAGACGGCAGCTACAGCTGTGTGGTGGCCTGGGATCAGCTCCGACATTGCAAATCATGTGTCTAAATGTGCCTTTTGCCGGGAACGCCGGCCTACTCAGAGAAGGGAGCCCTTGATTTCTACTCCGCTGCCTGTGGGGCCGTGGCAGAAAATAGCTGCTGATTTGTGTGAACTGCATGGAAAAAAGTTCCTTGTTGTGATCGACTACTGTTCCAGGTACTTGGAAATTGCACCCCTGAATGATATCACAAGTCAAGTCGTTATCATTCGCCTGAAGAGCTTGTTCGCCCGGTGGGGCTGTCCAATGGAGCTGGTGAGTGATAATGGTATGCAGTTCGCTTCTACAGAGTTCAGTGCTTTCAGCAGGGAATATGACTTTGTACATTTCACGTCAAGTCCACATTATCCGCAGGCTAACGGAATGGCTGAAAGGGCAGTTCAAACAAAAAAATTAATTCTAAAGCAATCGGAGCCGTACCTGGCCCTCTTGTCATACAGGGCGACGCCCATTCAAGCTACCAGGTTTAGCCCGGCACAGCTGATGCTAGGACGCCAGATTCGCACCACTTTGCCCTCAGTGGGTGTCTTCAAGCCGCCTGGCCCTGTTCCTCAGGACGAAGTCCTTAGGAGGGATGAAGAGGCCAAAAAGGGTTATCGTTTCTTCTACGACAGGAGACAGTCTGTCAGGCCCTTACAGGAACTGAATGCAGGGCAAACTGTCAGAATTAAACTGGATGATGAGAAGAAATGGAAGACGCCTGCTACGGTAGTTGGCCGCTCTCCAGAACCAAGGTCTTATACAGTCCTTACTGAGGGAGGGACGGTTACACACCATAACCGAAGACATCTTCAGCCTGTACCTGAGAGTCTGGAACTGGATGCCTCAGTACCACCGCTGGTGGGATCCCCTGTTCGAAGAGAGGTGCCTTCCCCTCAGCAAGATCACAGCGGGGATATATCTTTGCCTGCAGCGGACTCTAATTCACCATCTTCTGTATCAGAGGACAGTTCATGCAAAGTTACATCAAGCGGAAGAGTGGTGAGACTTCCGGCCCGATATAGGGACTGACTTTAGCTAGAACAGTGACCGGAAGTATGGGCAGAATAATCCCATGGTCACTGTGGACTAGGGTAGTCTACCCCGATGTCCAAGTCAGGATGTAATTTATGTGTTTATATTTTCTGAACCTATTTGTTTATATATATTGTTGGAAAAAAATGTTGTTGTATACTCTGTTCGTATACCTTGTTATTTGTTATATTCAAATGTATGTTTCGCCTTTGAAAAAGGGGAAGATGTGATGAGAGCAGGATGTGATGTCACTAGTTGGGGGCGGGGCTTAGGTCCAGTAGTCTGTGTCGCAGTTAGTTAGTGAAATCAACCTGACTAGATGTATGTTTCTATGCTCTGTAATAAAATAGAGTTGTACCATCATTGCTGTGTCCTGCATATGTCCTGCATCTCATGACAGGTAGCCTGCACTCTTGTGCTCCCTTATGGTGGTTTATCACTGATTCAACTTGGTTACTATCGCAAAGAATGATTTGCCTATCATGATTGTTAATGTAAAACTGATAATTCACCTTTTAAAAGCATGTGACACCATAGAAGCCTAGGGATGGAGGGAAAAGTAAACAAGCTTGCATACATTGCCTTAAAGTATTAATCCAAGCCTCCCTGAGAGAAAGTGAAACAAACACATTTTTTAGATGTATTTTACAACAAAAGGCTGCAAAATAAATAATGAATGTATATTGCAATAATGTTTCACTTGCAATAATTAAACATTTTATGCGTTGGTGAAATGTCAAGTGTACTGGTCCTTAAAGTGAATGTAAACTTTCATCAATTAGTGCCCAGTTTTTATGAGGGAGGAGAGGCAATGAGTGGGATCCTATGCGGGATCCGTTGCCAAAAAGGGATCTGGAAGGGGGTAGAGTATTGAGTGGGGGCAGCTACCTACAGAAAAAAGGTTATTTTTTCATATTTTTTTAAATCTAGCTGCCAGTACCTAAGATGGAGATAAATAGGTAGAGGGGGGAGGGTTAGAGAGCTGTTTGGGGGGATCAGGCAGGTTGGGAGGTAAGGGGGGGATACTACCCTTGAGAAAAAATATATATATAAAAAAACAACTTTTATTTTTATACTGGCAGACTTTTGGGGGTGGGGAGGGAAGAGAGCTGTTTAAGAGGGGTCAGAGAGGGATCAGGGGGTGGGATGTGTCAGGTGGGAGGCTGATCCCTACACTAAAGCTAAAATTAACTCTACAAGCTACCTAATTAACTCCTTCACTGCTGGGCAGAAAAAGAGTGTGGTGCGCAGCGGCATTTAGCGGCCTTCTAATTACCAAAAAGCATCGCCAAAGTCATATATGTCTGCTATTTCTTAACAAAGGGGATCCCAGGGAAGCATATACAACCATGTATGCCATGATTGCACAAGCTGTTTGTAAATAATTTCAGTGAGAAACCTAAAATTGTGAAAAAGTTAACAATTTTTTTAATTTGATCGTATTTGGCGGTGAAATGGTGGCATGAAATATACCAAAATGGGCCTAGATCAATACTTTGGGTTGCCTGCAAAAAATATATATATATATAGTTTTGATAGGTGTCAGGATATCTGTGAGTGCTGTCAAATAATATATATATATATATATATATATATATATATATTTATTAACACACTATATAAGGATAAGCACCAATAATAGGCATTAAATAAAATGAATATGGGAAGTGCTCGAGACTAGGGTAAACTCCTACCACATTACCCCCAAAAATATTATAAATATATATAAATGTCTCCGCACTAAAAAATGTCAATCAATGTAAAGTCACAATGCAGTCCAAATGAGATCAAAATGTGAAATAAATTTTAATAAAGGAAAAGTAAATACAATATAATAAATGAAAAAATCTAAAGTCTAAAACATAAACAAACAAAGATGCAAAACAAACAAACAAAACATATAAAGCCCACTGGGCGTCCCCAGTAAAAAAAGAAACAAAAAATGGATGTCAGTCCAAACTCAGGAGTAAGTAAACAGTCCCATCAACTTATGCGGTTCATGTAATATGTAGGCAATTAGAAGAAAGCCGTGGGTATCAAGTAAGATGCAAGCAATAAAGCAAAAAGACGTATATAGCAGTTCATGCAAGTCTAGCAGCGTGGTTTGACACAGAGTTTAAGCATTAGCAGAGAGATGAAACAGTTCATGCAATGCAATTAATGCAGCGTAATATGCGTTGTATTGATACATATGTTCGGTATTGCCTCAGATATGTTGCTATATGTAACTCTCCACAGAAGCAACAAGACATCCGTTGGCATCTGACATCACATCTACGACAACAGGCTGTTGTCGTAGATATAATGTCAGACGCCAACGGAGTCGATGCAAGCATGCTGGTTTGAAGTTCATCTCAGGAATTGCCACAGTATTGAGCTATTATCGGACATCTCCCCTGCAGTTATACATACAAAGTCCCTTGAATCCCGGACGGATTGAGATCGCTCATAGAGCGCAGCGATAACATTGTTATCACTTACTGGCGGACCTCGGTCCTGGAGTGCCGGTTTACTGTATATGTTTATGTGTGGTCACATTGTGGAAAATTACACATAGCAACATATCTGGGGCAAAATCGAATATATGTATCAACATAATGCATATTACGCTGCATGAACAGCATTGCATGAACTGCCTTATTTCTTTGCTAGTGCTTTAATCTTGTGTCAAATCACTCTGCTAGACCTGCATGAACAGTTACATATGTCTTGTTGCTTCTGTGGAGAGTTACATATAGCAACATATCTGAGGCAATACCGAACATATGTATCAATACAACGCATATTACGCTGCATTAATTGCATTGCATGAACTGTTTCATCTTAAACTCTGTGTCAAACCACGCTGCTAGACTTGCATGTGGAGTGTAAATGACCAGTTCAGATGTACCATCATGTCCTCACCTGTTCCTTTACCACATCCCTTTAAAAGTGTTTTAATTGCCTACATATTACATGAACCGCATAAGTTGATGGGACTGTTTACTTACTCCTGAGTTTGGACTGATATCCATTTTTTGTTTATTTTTTAACGGGGGCGCCCAGTGTGCTTTATATGTTTTGTTTGTTGTTTTGCATCTTTGTTTGTTTATGTTTTAGACTTTAGATTTTTTTCATTTATTATATTGTATCTACTTTTCCTTTATTAAAATTTATTTCACTTTTTGATCTCATTTGGACTGCATTGTGACTTTACATTGATTGACATTTTTTAGTGCGGAGACATTTATATATATATATATAAATTTCAGACGTACTTCTCAATGGAAAATAGCAGGAGAAAACAGAGACATATTTTGCTGAAAGCATATAAGAATTTAAATCTTGGTTTTAGGAAAGAGAAGTTAGAAATTCATCTATATGAACTGTATAATTCTCAAAGATTGAATTGATACTCAGACTGTATAAATTATATATATATATATATATATATATATATATATATATATATATATATATATATATATATATATATATCCATGGATCTAAAAAATGCATTTCAGGTTTGTAATAAATTAAATGAATAACTGCATTGGTATATATAAATGTTTAAGTTATTTCAAAATAAATACATTTTCTTTGTTTTCCAGAAATCTAGTGAACATTACAGGAAAGAATCTGGTGTGGAGATGAGGTTTCTAAATACGATACTATAAGCTAATATATAAATGCATAGATGTTGAGTCCATGTCTTAAACACTGTTGAGACATGTATTAATAAATAACTATAATGCTCATGTATATCTATGAAATAAGATTTGACTAGGAAATAAAATATGTACCAGTATATCAAATGAACTGATATACAGAATAAGTCAGATAGACATATATATTTTATTGATTGATACTACTAGTCACTCATAAAAATGCAACTTTAAAGGCATTTTCTAAAATATTATAGGATTGAAGTATACTCATGTTTGGTATCTATGAATGCATGCTGGATTATATTAAATGGGACAGATATGTGACCACACAGGTTTATTAATATCAGTAAATAGTGTATTTGATAAACATTTTCTTTTAGATATTTAAACTGCAGCAATATTTGATGGTAAAACTGCATTTCTGGTTGTCTGCTGCCACCTATAGTTCAAAGATGGTATTGCAACCAAAAGGTAATTGATTGCTCAGGGAAGCATTTCCCAAATAGCCCATGAGATGTACAGATCCAAGGGCGAATCAGGGACAAGGTCTGTTAAGGGCCTATCAAAAAGACAGCACCGTGGTGCGTATCCAAAAAGGTTCACCAATGATTAGAATAAAAACGTGTGGAGTGTATCACGCGATATAACCTCATGCAAGGAGAGAAAAAGGGTCTTTTTGCTGTCTAAAATTTTGACTGATAGCTTTGCTGCCTTTTTGGGACACAGTCACTATAAGCAAAATTGGGCTATCTTTTCATCCATATTGCAAAATACGTCTCTTAATTTATGAGTTGAACTTAATCGGGTAACGTATAAAAGGTTATTTCATACTTTTTAAATCAAAGGTATTCTATAGCTATAGTTTAATTAAAGCTGGTGATTTAAAAGGGCACTTTGTATTTTAAGTTATATCCATAGTCCTGTGTAAATTAGAACCAGTCATATTCAATGCTAATCTTGTTTGCTAGATAAAGGTCTTTTGTATTTCATATCTCTAAGTCAGTCTTATTATTGTGGAATCTCATATAAATTGGCTGTTTGCATTAATAATATATACAATTTCTGATGTTTTTAATTGAAGTTATATAGAATCATTTGTGGGCTAAAAAACGTAATTATACTTGTCTGAAAGTTATCTTAAATCTATTAAGACCCAGTAAGATTTGTGTGAAGTATCTTGGTATATTGTTTATCTAAACCCTGTGAAGTTAGCGGTCCATATTCTGGTATTTTATTGTGGTATTTTAATGCAATTCGTTGTGAGTAAAGTTAATTTTAAAGATATATTTTTTATGATCTGTTGTATAGAATATTGTAACGGAATAAGCATGCATAGTTGATTCAAAGCTAGTCTCTACTTAATATATTTCAATGTGTTTATAAATTTAACTAATCTCAAGAATTTAGGAATAAATATTAATTTCAATTGTTTTATATATACATTTTTATTGGAGGTTATTTTAAAGAATAATATAAATAAATAATATTATAACCTGGTATATACTGACATAGGTAAATATAAAAAAGGCTCTATTTCTGTTTAAATGTAGTGATAGCAAAAATGCTAAAAATGCTCTGGCCTTTTGGGGAAGTTTTTGTCTAAAATGCCCGGTCCTTAAGGGGTTAATAGTATTTTTAAAAACCGGGCACTAATTGATGAAAGTTTACATTCACTTTAAGTATTTTAAATGCGATTTCTAGCATAAATTGCACTTGAGTGAAATTCATACTACGAGTACACTCGAGGGTCTGTGCATCGTATTAAGTAGAAAGTAAAGTTCCTTCACTCGAGTACAAGTACAAGTTACATGAGTTGAAAGTAAACTGTGATTACCATTGTAAAGTTACCAGAAACCTACCAGTTTCCCATAATACAAATGGGACCCACAATGGTCATTAAGCAGGAATATCCCTTACAATATAATTTTTTAAATCAAAAAACTTTTACAGTGTGAAAAAAACTTGATCATAAAAAATGTGTTTTTTTGTTTGTTTTGTTTTCAAGGTTTTGATCTAGAGATAAGATTAACAGTACGAGATACAAATATCTTGCACAAAAAATGGTGGCGACATTTCTGATCTGGCAGGCTTTTAAATATTTCTCACGTTTTGTTAAAAGGTAACATTTACCATTGAAACTAATGAACCACTTCATTCTTGCAAAACTGTAAGTTCTGGCTGTACAGAATGGGATCCTGCAACAATCAGCCGCTTTACCAGTGGGAGAACACACTATATGTATCTGAATGGCATGATTAAATAGCTTGTGATTAGAAAACAACCCTGTGACACAGTTCTTAAAAAAAAAAATGCTGTACCAGCCAGAAGGGATTTTTATTTGTAAATGTGACATAAATTTATAGAAAACATAAGTTTTAAAAAGTTGAGAGGCTAATTTTTTAAAAATTAATTGTGCACATCTTGCTCAACTATGGATAAACGTTTTACGTTTACTGACTCTTTAAATGTAAAAAACAAGAAAGTATCTGATTTAATTAATTATGAATTAATTAATGGAAAATTAAAGCGAATTCTGCACTTGCTTTCCGCCATCCTTAGAGGCTGCATGCATGTACACAGGAAAAACCCATTAAACTGCTTTACCCAGAGCTCTTTATATAACAAAAATGCTCCAGAATAGAATAAATACAAAATATACATTAAATTATATATGACTCAGAAGACAATGCATGGGATTTCAGGCACACAAAGAAAATATTTAAATGTGGTTCACCCTGCAACAGCATTGTAATACAGCTGGTGTATGTTTTTATTTATAGGTCTTATCTATGAATGTGCTATGTACTGTATATATGCGTATGCTCTTTCTAAACCATAGCACTGCCTCTTTTGACAAAAGCCCACATTTAGGAAATGTATAAATTGCAGAAGTTGTAATTGGTAATCAGAAGTCTGCTGTTGCTTCATATGATGTCTTTTATTTGTATGTGTCCTTCTAATTATAGAAATTAATGATGTAACATATTCAAAGGCTGCAATATGTGTCTCCTTGGATGAATTGTTACAATTACCAAAACCTTCAAAATCTTTTCTGTTTTTGGAAAGGGAGAATGCAGAATTTAAGTTTTAAATTTATATTAAATGCTACCCAACTGCTGAATTACTAAAAAGTAGAGATGTGCATTCAGCTACAGAAGAATACATATTAGTTTGAAATTATGCAGATAAGGTGTGTTTTCCAATACACAAACAGCGCTGTAAGTAAGTGAGCGGTGAGGGAAAACTGCTTGTTAGCACCGCATAGCTTCTAACACAAAACTCGTAATCTAGGCGTTAGTGCTCTATGGTTAACTCATGCCACATATAGATAATGTTACCCTGGATTTTAAGATCCATCGGAAATATATAGATCTGTACCTCCTGGTCTTTTCAAGTTCCACTCCTATATACCTTCTGCTGTTCATCGGGTAAGCCTGTAGACTGTGATACTGTGGTAAAGAAAGTGAGCTATACATCAACAAATATTCAACTAGAGTTATCAGGACTATTTCATGTCCCTGGGTCAGGGGGGGGGACATCATTTAATAGTGCTATTCTGGGGGTTAGTAAAAATGTATCCCCCACTAATCCCTGCAAGTGTGTTTCTATCTCTTTCCACAATTTCTTTATTATGGGGAATTTCCACCACATATGTATTAAGCTACCCTATTCCCCACAGCCCCTCCAGCACATTTGTGAAGAGTCAGGATATATAGTGTTTAATCTTGTCGGTGTTAAATACCAACGTGATAGAATTTTATAGTTCATCTCAAGTATATGTGGTGATGTGGAGGATTTTTTCGTTCTCTGAAATATTTTACTCCAGGCCTTATTATCAATGTCTGCATGAAGGTCAAGTGCCCACTTTGACGTATAGTTTGGTAGGTGTGTATTTTGGGGTTCTATTAATAGTTGACGGGAAGCCAATAGGGCACTCTGGATCGCTAGCTCCTTCTCACATAATCGTTTGAAGGGTGTCAAAGGGCGGAGGAACTCTTTCTTATGTGGGGAGGTTTGTAGAAAATGCATATTTAAGCCAGTGTGTGAATCGTCCGTCAGCAATGGTCTCTAGTCTATTTCTGTTTTTTGATTTCCCTTCCTCTATGAACCTACATAGTGGAATTGTGTATCCCCACTCTGTGAGTCTTCTAAATCCTTTGTCCAAACCCTCCACCATCTCAGTGTTAAGGACAACTTGAAATAATGGAGATCTGATTGATGAGATGTGAGGGTAAGCAGTCTTTATCTTTTCCCATTCTTTAAAAAATTTTTTGTGTATGTCCAATTGTCCACATTGTTTTGGCCTTAGATCTGGGGGAACCCAACATAACGCTCGCACAAACGGGACCTGTAGTATATGAGAGTCTATGGAAACCCAGGCCTTATGTGTGTTTGAGCCATGCCAGTCCAGAATTCTCTGGAGTGTCACCGTGCGGTAGTATTCTTCTATCTTTGGTAACCCCATACCCCCCCATAATTGTGGATCTGTAGAGAGTGTTTCTGTTGACCCTAGGTCTACACTTACCCCATATGTATGAATTTAATTGTCTTTGTAAACGTGTTAGAAACCAGGTAGGGAGATGGATTGGCAATGCTTGTAAGATGTATAGGATTTTGGGTAATATCGTCATCTTAATGGAGTGGACCCTACCCTACCACGAGAGTGGTTTGGTTGCCCAAGTGGTGAGGTTGCTGAGTATTGTGTGCAGCAGTGTCTCATAGTTTTTCTTAAAGAGGGTGGAATAACGTGTGGAGAGATGAATACCCAAATACTTAATTGACTCTGTCTGCAAACGTAGGGGACACACCGAGGAAAGGCCGTGGAACTCCGTCGTGCTAAGGGATTGATAAGAGAATTTATTGAAGTTATCAATCTCATGAAATATAGCCGGGATGGTACTAGGGGGAAGATACCGAAAAAAGGACATTGTCAGCATACATTGCTTTTTTAAATTTGTTGGGTCCTATTGTAATGCCTATTATCTAGTGATTTGCGCGAATGTGCGAGGCGAATACCTCCATTGTCAGAATAAACACAATGACTGATAGAAGGCATCCTTGCCGCATGCTGTTTTGGATAGGGAAAGGGTCTGAAAGCATTCCATTTGCTCTTACTCTAGCGCTGGAGTGCGAATAAAGGCTACAAATTCTACTTATCATTTTTTTTACAGAATCCGAATGTCTCTAATGTTTTTTTTAAGAATTGCCAATTTGTTCTATCGAACGCCTTTTCCGCGTCGGTTGTCATTAGTACTGCTGATATGTTATGGAATTTTGCATATGTCGACAGGGTTAGGGATCTTATCGTGTTATCTTGCGTTTCTCGGCGTGGTGTAATGCCCACTTGATCCATATGTATGATTTCGTTTAAAACTGTGTTGATGCGCTTGGTGAGAATTTTACCAAAAATCTATATGTCAGAATTAAGCAAAGATATAGGTCTATAGCTACCCGGTTGCTCTTGTGTTTTGTCAGGCTTCAGTATAACTGAGATGTGGGCGGATAACATATCAGGTGAGAACTCTGAGGTGTGATCTATGGTTTGGAATAAAGTCAAAAGGTGAGGAGCTAGAAGGTGCCTAAATGATTTGTAGTAAGAGTTAGGGAAACCGTCTGAACTGGGGCATTTGCGTGTGGGGAGATGAGAGATTACTGTCAGGATTTCTTTTAAAGAGATTGGCTTATCCAAGTCATTCATTTGAGCTCGTGATAGAGTGTTTAAACCTGCTGCCTGGATGTACTGTTGCATTTCCCCGAGGTGGACCTGGGAACCTAGGTATTTTAAATTGTAAAGGTGTGCGTAAAAATCCTTGAATCTGTCTGCTATTTCCTTGCTGTCGAAGGTATCTGTACCGTTCTGTTTTTTAATTTTGTGTATATGAGTCAGACTGGTTCTTGTCTTTAAGACCTTAGCTAACAGTGATCCAGTTCTATTTCCTTTGAAGAAGAAGGTTTTCCTCAACTTTAAGGCTGTCCTCCCTCATAAGTATGTTGTTAAGTTCTGTCCTTGTCGCCATGATGGAGGATAAGAGCTTTGTATCTTTCGGGGAGTGTTTATGTTCTATCTCTAGTGCATGTAATTTGGTAAGTAGAGAGTCTACCGCTTTGTTATATGCCTTTTTGAGATGCGCTGTATGTTTGATACATTTGACTGCCTTATGCGCCTCCCATAATGTGAGTGGTGTTATATCAGAGTTAGTGTTGTGCTTGAAGTATTCGGTGATTGATGTAGTCAAAGATTGACAAGTTGGTGGGTGGTGGAGAAGATATTCATCCAATCTATGCTTTGTATCTGTGTTTGTGTATAGTCATCAGTTTACCTTGGTGCGTAGATCGGCAATCTGGAGGCAGCTTTGTTTCCCCCTGACCCAGAAGAACAGGAGAGACTTGATGTGGCAATATTAGTAAACAACTATTTCTGTAGGACTGTTCCTGTGAATGAGCTAAAATGAGCAAATAAACATAAATTAACTTTATAACAATTAACAAGACAAGTTCAATCAGGTTAACACTAAACAAAAATTCTAGAGTAGGCCCTGTCAGAGCAAATCTCATTCAACTAAGGGTGGGAGGATACAGCAAGTCTATCTGCTGCTGCTCCTGCTTACTTATTATAATTATGTCCAGAGAATGGTATATTAATGTCTTTCCCCTCTGCCTTATTACTGCCTTTCTGGCCTGTGTGTCTGCTTGGGGGGAAGTCAAGATTACAAGTTTAAAACCTCATTACGATCTGGAAATCAAGGGGGATACAATTGGCATAGATCATGCCAACTGTTGAGGCAAAGTCTAGGTATACTCAAGAATAGTCCAGCCGTTCTGTCCTTTGGTCTCCTCATGGGGGTGCCTTATTGCTGGGCTCTCTTTGAAGGCGCCCGGAGGCTAGAAATATAGATTTTTTTCTGGACTGTTATCCACTTCTGTCATTGTGCTTTCGGCGGTTGGTGTTGTACCAAGTCTACTTCTTGATCTTTACTTGTCTCTGTGGGGATCTTTGGCATAGGGATGTTTAACTGCATACAAAAGGTGTCCAGGTCCCTATATGTTGCTTCCTTGTTGTCTTTCAGTGCTCTTAGGGAGAAGGGAAAACCCCAGCGGTACAGTATGCCTAGACCTCTCAGGTGTGCTGTCAGGAATCCCACTCCTCTGCGTTTTGTCAGTGTGAGAGGACTTAGGTCTGCGTATATTTGGAGGGGAGTAACCTGGTATTGGACTGGTGACTTCTTTCTTGCAGCTGCTAAGATGTTCTCTTTGTCTTTGAAGTAGTGGCATTTCAGTATGACAAAAAAGTGAGGGGGCACCCTACTAATTAAATGAATAAGACAAATATAGACACTGGAGACTAAGTCTTCTAATGTGTCAGAGAATATAATATAATTAGTGAAAAGGGATAAATGTAAATATGTGAATATAAACAATAATTACCAATAATATGGTGTCAAATGTGAGTGACAAAATATATCACAAATTTGAGAAGACTAGTGACACTAGTGATCAATATCACATACTAATCCATATATATATATATATATCAACAACAAAAATACAGAAATACAAAATTACACAAAAAAAAGGTTGTGAAACAATTATAATGTGATACAATTAATTAAATAATATTAGTGTGTATCATTGCCTAAGATAGACAAATATGAGGCAATAAAATTATTGTAAAGTCTCTGGAGAGGAGAGTAGGCAGCTATCTGTGAAGATCCAGGCCAGGATCCAGGAACAGCAATCTATAGAGAAAAGAGAAAACAGAAGCGCCACATGGCCCAATATTGTTTGGTCCAAAACTTGTAGATCTTGAAATAAGAAACAGACTCACATTTAGAAGAGCACCTCAATTAGTGCTAATGTGAGTCTGTTTCTTATTTCAAGATCTACAAGTTTTGGACCAAACAATATTGGGCCATGTGGCGCTTCTGTTTTCTCTTTTCTCTATAGATTGCATTTCAGTATGACATCTCTGGGTGGTGCAGAGGGTTGTGGTTTCGGCCTCAAGGCTCTGTGGGCTCCATCTAGCAATATGTCTGTATCTGGATCCGAATTCAGCAGAAAACGGAATAAGTTCTGTAAGTATTGTTGCAGGTCCGTAGACGTGGTGGTTTCAGGGATTCCCCTGATTCTTAG
Source organism: Bombina bombina (assembly GCF_027579735.1). Taxonomy (NCBI): domain Eukaryota; kingdom Metazoa; phylum Chordata; class Amphibia; order Anura; family Bombinatoridae; genus Bombina; species Bombina bombina. Next base: position 734,802,270 of record NC_069500.1, on the reverse strand, counting down.
ATTTTGTCTGCGGCCTCTGTTATCCAGATCTCCTATCTGACTTTGTAACTGAGTTATCTTTGTAGATTCTGATATTTCCTCAGCGTGATCTTCGAGCTGCACCACTCTGTAACCCAGCTCTGTAATGTCTTTTTTAACGTCAGCCAGACCATCCTTAATCAACTGGCTCACCTGCTGCATAAAGGTTGAGAAATCCTCCTTTGAGATCCGCCCTAGTTAGCGGGTAGTCTTCTTCTTTAGGATTCTCTTCCATGTAGTACCTTTCCTCGCCCATGTCTGAGATAGGGGAGCTTAGTAATGGTGTATTAGGGGCAGCTACTGCTTTAAAAAAGGTATTCATTTTAGCACTTGGTATGTTTGCTGTCTTGGTTCTTATCAGGTTTCTGATGTCTTCTGGAGACCATGCCTGTAGTAAGGTATAGAATTAACTTTAACCACAAGAAAAACTAGGTTCAGCAGTGTCCTTATTGTTTAGTAGCTATCCCTTTTAAACAAGCAGTCTCTCTGCTTGGGCCCAATATCCTGTTCCTTTTTATAAGTTTATTGTGGGCCTAGATCTCTAAAGCTCCACTGTTGTTTGTAGTTACTCACTGCAATGCAACAGGTGTGTCTCTTGTATATATGGAGAGCTTATTCTTTCAATCCTATAAGGCTGCAGCTTTGTGTCTTTTAGTAGGCCGCAAACTATTTGTGCTGCGTAGTATATGGAGTTGTTCTCTTTCTCAAGTTGTGCTGCCTGTCTTTTTGAATTATGTGCTTACTGCTGCCCCTTAACTGACTTTATTAATCTCCCATATGCTTATTTAGGGATACACATTGTATCCCCCTTTCTATTGTCACAGTGGTTATATGAGCGTGATATTAAGAGTCACCTTTAACAGAGCTTGCCTGTAGATTATTAAATGGTGGGGTTCATGTGATCATTGGCTGTCTGGGGGCCCACCGCTCCCACCTCCCATTACCTCTATAGCGGTTGTAATTGTTCGTCCTTAGTGGGGGGTAAACCACTGACCGCCTCTTCCTCTGATCCGGTGGTCTGTTTGTGCCTGTCTGGGATGAGTAGGTAGGTGCAGGCCCTCTCCTTTTACTCTCTGCTCCTCTCTGATGCTGCTTATGCCAGCGCATGTGTCTCCATGCTGTGATCAGTAGGCCTCTGCAGTGCCGGAGTAGTTGTGATGTCAGCGCCTCCGTACTTTACTCGGGTTACATATAGCTTGCGTGGATGATTTGAGTCCCTACGGGGTCCGGTGTGTACTTCCGGATATCATATGGTGTATGCCCATATGTGCCTTGCGATTCAACCCTCTGGATTGCCGTTAGGCTGATCAGCAAGAGTCAGCTATCCGGAGCTCTAATCTTTTGCGGCCATGCTGGTCCGTGGCCGGCTCTGCCCCCTCCAGTCTACTTGCTTTTTAAAGGTCATCCTCTCCAACACCAAACGCTCACTGGGGGTAATGAAAGTCTTGACTCTTGACGCTTGACTTATGCTATTTCACTAATAATATATATCTATGTGAACTCTGTTACCAGCAGTCTTTCATTTGCCAAAAGTTGGTGTAGGTTGACATCTTGGACATGACTCCCTTATAGATGTAGAGGACTTCCAGAACTCTAATGCCTGCTATATTCCTCAATGTAGATAAATAGTTTAGAGGAGTCCTTAATGGTAACGGTCATTGATGTTAAGTTTGTTTTGTTAGGTGTCTACATATTGATATACCACTGTTGTTTGTCTTTTTACCTATCATATACCTGATCTCTATTGATATACATTGGAAAAAGTCTAAATTTGGTTAATCTATGTTAGATTACATATTATATATATATATATATATATATATATATACTATAAGTTTTTATAATTGCTGGTCTAACTGTATGGTATGTAGTTAACTGCCAGACACAACGTTCTTTTTCGTATGTTGTGTAAAAGCTATAGTCACTTTAGTGGAATAGGAAAGAATAACTATATTAGTTATTCTTTCCTATTCCACTAAAGTGACTATAGCTTTTACACAACATACAAAAAAGAACGCTTGTGTCCTATATGACACATAACCTATTCACCTTCATAAGATCCCAGAATTATGCTATTGCCTTACCTTTTTATTCGCATTTGACCGGGGATAGATAGTTGCCTTCCCTCTGAGTACATTTCTTATACCTTCACCCCCCCCCCCCTTTCAGAACAGGCTATAAAGTGCTGAGCTACAAATCTTATTATCCATGCTCCTGGATTGTTCTATCTCTCATTCAACAATATGTATTATACCTGATTTCAGGACATCAGAGTGTCACAAGAAAACTCTATAAAACCCCTCAATCTTGCTTATGCAGATAGTAGTTAGAAGCTCTCTATCATAAGCTATACCGGCATATGTCATTCCAGCCCTACATTCATGTGCTTTCCTTACCCAAGTCAGCCACACCTAGTTTTATACTATGCTAGCCCACAAGACACTAACACTACCTCTAGCCTTTAAGTGGTGTCTTGTGTCAAACTAATCTAACATTACTAAAAGGCTCATTTTTGTGTACTATAAATATACTATATTATAGTACTATACTTTCATCCTATTCATATAGCGCTGCTTATCCGCTGATAACCCCTCCCCCTCATTCATTTTGCATTAAAATACAAGACTTCCAATCTCAATGGGTCAATTAGATAGTAGGATTGCATACTTATTTAGCTCTTTGTAGCTGGCATCCATCTCTCTTCATTTACCTACACCTCCTATTTTGAAGGATAAAATAGAGTAATCCCAACTACATGATCTGTTTTTGTATAATGCCTTTATGGACCCATAACTATATTAAGAGTAAAACACTGTGGGTCATAATTGTAGCTATCAATATTTCTTTATGGCTCAGTTGACCCAATTGTAGCCTTAATAATAGCTACCTGTATTATGTTGTATGAATATATAAAATGAGGATTTCACCTAGCTAAATTTGACTATGCTTTTATGTTACATTTTTTCATTTTGCATTGACAGTACATTTGTGTGTAACTTCATTGAGATTTATATGCTTGTAAGATGAAAAAAAATGTTTCTTTGTCTCATATTTTTAACATTCCTCAATAAAAGATTATTTATAAAAAATAAAAAAAAAAGGAAAGTGCTGGACAGTGATATTGACTGTTCGTATATCAGTCTGGGGGAAACCATGGCTGCACCTCACTGACGAGGCCCAATGAAAGCCGAAAAGATTGTCTGGGGTTGCTATATTCCTTGTTCAGAGATGTATTGCCTGGTATTTCAGGGCTGGACTGACCTTGTTTAGCAGGATCAGACTGAAAATTCTTCTCTGTAAAAAGCATTATCGGGCTAAAAGAGATCGTTACCAGGTGGTAAATCGCCATAGAACAAGCTAATATGTTAGCTGGTGTTTGTTCCTGAGAAAACGCTTCTCTTTCTCTCTTTCTGTGTGTGTGTGTGTGTGTGTGTATATATAAATATATATATATATATATATATATATATATATATATATATATATATATATATAAATAAAATGTATGTGCAACCAACTTTATATTACATTGGGAAGAAAGACTGAAATGGTGATGTGACTAGTAATTCAGTGACAGTCTCTGCATGGAAATGAAAACATTGTACAAGCTCCCTTTAAATTTAATGGCTCAGGAGATTTGCTATACCATCTACATCCTTCTTAAAAAAGTGTACAAGAGTGTAGGGTCAGACTACTGCAAAAACAAAATTTATGCTTATTTTCTTTTGGAATGATGATGGTCCACATTCCTCCATAACATATGGGCTATATTTTCTGCCACTAGGAGGAGGTCAAGAACCCATACAAGAGCTTTAAAACCCTCCCACCTCCAATCTCTTTTTTAGTTTTACGTATAGCCAAGTAGAGAATAGGAAAGAAATGTAGGAAAGCATGGTCTACATGGGTGTAATTAGAACTGTAGCCCATAAATTGAAACGGGCGGGGCCTGTGGACCATCATTATTCCCGAAAAAAAATAAGTCATCGGGTAAGCACAGATTTTGTTTTCTTGGTCTAAATTGCGGAAAGGGTGGGACAATTTTTCTGGCAGTTCTTATTTAGCCGACACTGCGGTCTGAAGGACTTTCATGTCAAAAGCTGCTTGCGATAAACTCTGAAAAAAGTACACAGATAAGACATGTTGCTGCTTTGAAAATCTGCTCCAAAGAAGCATAATCTTTCAAAAACTAACTATGTTGCAATTGCTCTTGAAGAAAGAGCTGTAATACTCTTAGGCCTAGATTTGGAGTTCGGCGGTAAAAGGGCTGTTAACGCTCCGCGGGCTTTTTTCTGGCCGCACCATAAATTTAACTCTGGTATCGAGAGTTTAATCAAATGCTGCGTTAGGCTCCAAAAAAGGAGCGTAGAGCATTTTTACTGCAAATGCAACTCTCGATACCAGAGTTGCTTACGGACGCGGCCGGCCTCAAAAACGTGCTCGTGCACGATTCTCCCATAGGAAACAATGGGGCTGTTTGAGCTGAAAAAAAACCTAACACCTGCAAAAAAGCAGCGTTCAGCTCCTAACGCAGCCCCATTGTTTCCTATGGGGAAACACTTCCTACGTCTGCACCTAACACTCTAACATGTACCCCGAGTCTAAACACCCCTAACCTTACACTTATTAACCCCTAATCTGCCGCCCCCGCTATCGCTGACACCTGCATATTTTTTTTAACCCCTAATCTGCCGCTCCGTACACCGCCGCAACCTACGTTATCCCTATGAACCCCTAATCTGCTGCCCTAACATCGCCGACCCCTATATTATATTTATTAACCCCTAATCTGCCCCCCTCAACGTCGCCGACACCTGCCTACACTTATTAACCCCTAATCTGCCGAGCGGACCTGAGCGCTACTATAATAAAGTTATTAACCCCTAATCCGCCTCACTAACCCTATCATAAATAGTATTAACCCCTAATCTGCCCTCCCTAACATCGCCGACACCTACCTTCAATTATTAACCCCTAATCTGCCGAGCGGACCTCACCGCTACTATAATAAATGTATTAACCCCTAAAGCTAAGTCTAACCCTAATACTAACACCCCCCTAAGTTAAATATAATTTACATCTAACGAAATTAATTAACTCTTATTAAATAACTTATTCCTATTTAAAGCTAAATACTTACCTGTAAAATAAATCCTAATATAGCTACAATATAAATTATAATTATATTATAGCTATTTTAGGATTAATATTTATTTTACAGGCAACTTTTTAATTATTTTAACCAGGTACAATAGCTATTAAATAGTTAAGAACTATTTAATAGTTACCTAGTTAAAATAATAACAAATTTACCTGTAAAATAAATCCTAACCTAAGATATAATTAAACCTAACACTACCCTATCAATAAATTAATTAAATAAACTACCTACAATTACCTACAATTAACCTAACACTACACTATCAATAAATTAATTAAACACAATTCCTACAAATAAATACAATTAACTAAACTATCTAAAGTACAAAAAATAAAAAAGAACTAAGTTACAAAAAATAATAAAATATTTACAAACATAAGAAAAATATTACAACAATTTTAAACTAATTACACCTACTCTAAGCCCCCTAATAAAATAACAAAGCCCCCCAAAATAAAAAATTCCCTACCCTATTCTAAATTAAAAAAGTTACAAGCTCTTTTACCTTACCAGCCCTGAACAGGGCCCTTTGCGGGGCATGCCCCAAGGATTTCAGCTCTTTTGCCTGTAAAAAAAAACATACCATACCCCCCCCCCCAACATTACAACCCACCACCCACATACCCCTAATCTAACCCAAACCCCCCTTAAATAAACCTAACACTAAGCCCCTGAAGATCTTCCTACCTTGTCTTCACCATACCAGGTTCACCGATCCGTCCTGGCTCCAACATCTTCATCCAACCCAAGCGGGGGTTGGCGATCCATCATCCGGTGCTGAAGAGGTCCAGAAGAGGCTCCAAAGTCTTCCTCCTATCCGGCAAGAAGAGGACATCCGGACCGGCAAACATCTTCTCCAAGCGGCATCTTCAATCTTCTTCCATCCGGTGCGGAGCGGGTCCATCTTGAAGCAGGCGACGCGGATCCATCCTCTTCTTCCGTTGTCTCCCGACGAATGACGGTTCCTTTAAGGGACGTCATCCAAGATGGCGTCCCTCGAATTCCGATTGGCTGATAGGATTCTATCAGCCAATCGGAATTAAGGTAGGAATATTCTGATTGGCTGATGGAATCAGCCAATCAGAATCAAGTTCAATCCGATTGGCTGATCCAATCAGCCAATCAGATTGAGCTCGCATTCTATTGGCTGATTTAAGGGGGGTTTGGGTTAGATTAGGGGTATGTGGGTGGTGGGTTGTAATGTTGGGGGGGGGTATGGTATGTTTTTTTTTACAGGCAAAAGAGCTGAAATCCTTGGGGCATGCCCCGCAAAGGGCCCTGTTCAGGGCTGGTAAGGTAAAAGAGCTTGTAACTTTTTTAATTTAGAATAGGGTAGGGAATTTTTTATTTTGGGGGGCTTTGTTATTTTATTAGTGGGCTTATAGTAGGTGTAATTAGTTTAAAATTGTTGTAATATTTTTCTTATGTTTGTAAATATTTTATTATTTTTTTTAACTTAGTTCTTTTTTATTTTTTGTACTTTAGATAGTTTAATTAATTGTATTTATTTGTAGGAATTGTGTTTAATTAATTTATTGATAGTGTAGTGTTAGGTTAATTGTAGGTAATTGTAGGTAGTTTATTTAATTAATTTATTGATAGGGTAGTGTTAGGTTTAATTATATCTTAGGTTAGGATTTATTTTACAGGTAAATTTGTTATTATTTTAACTAGGTAACTATTAAATAGTTCTTAACTATTTAATAGCTATTGTACCTGGTTAAAATAATTAAAAAGTTGCCTGTAAAATAAATATTAATCCTAAAATAGCTATAATATAATTATAATTTATATTGTAGCTATATTAGGATTTATTTTACAGGTAAGTATTTAGCTTTAAATAGGAATAAGTTATTTAATAAGAGTTAATTAATTTCGTTAGATGTAAATTATATTTAACTTAGGGGGGTGTTAGTATTAGGGTTAGACTTAGCTTTAGGGGTTAATACATTTATTATAGTAGCGGTGAGGTCCGCTCGGCAGATTAGGGGTTAATAATTGAAGGTAGGTGTCGGCGATATTAGGGAGGGCAGATTAGGGGTTAATACTATTTATGATAGGGTTAGTGAGGCGGGTTAGGGGTTAATAACTTTATTATAGTAGCGCTCAGGTCCGCTCGGCAGATTAGGGGTTAATAAGTGTAGGCAGGTGTCGGCGACGTTGAGGGGGGCAGATTAGGGGTTAATAAATATAATATAGGGGTCGGCGGTGTTAGGGGTAGCAGATTAGGGGTACATAGGGATAACGTAGGTGGCGGCGCTTTGCGGTCGGAAGATTAGGGGTTAATTATTTTAAGTAGCTGGCGGCGACGTTGTGGGGGGCAGGTTAGGGGTTAATAAATGTAATACAGGGGTCGGCGGGGTTAGGGGCAGCAGATTAGGGGTACATAAGTATAACGTAGGTGGCGGTCGGCATATTAGGGGTTAAAAATTTTAATCGAGTGGCGGCGATGTGGGGGGAGCTCGGTTTAGGGGTACATAGGTAGTTTATGGGTGTTAGTGTACTTTAGGGTACGCTCACTTCAGAAACGACTCTAAATACCAGCGTTAGAAAGATCCCATTGAAAAGATAGGCTACGCAAATGGCGTAGGGGGATCTGCGGTATGGAAAAGTCGCGGCTGAAAAGTGAGCGTTAGACCCTTTAATCACTGACTCCAAATACCAGCGGGCGGCCAAAACCAGCGTTAGGAGCCTCTAACGCTGGTTTTGACGGCTACCGCCGAACTCCAAATCTAGGCCTTAGAAAGGTGACCTTCCAACTGTCAAGAAAGGCTTGAATCCCTTTTTATGATTTAAGAGGTGAACGCTACTTTAGTAGGGTTCTGCCACTTACTAGATTTAGTAGTGAAAAAACAAACTAGAAGTTTGTCAGAAATCTTTTAGTTGCTTGGAGATAGAACTTCAAAGCATTCAGTACAATCAGATTATGTAATATCCGGTACCTAGTTAGCAGGATCTGAACACAATGAAGGAACAACCATTTATTGATTGTTATTTTCCTTAGGAAGAAATCATATTTAGTACAAAGTATAGCCTTCACCTTGTGAATACTGAGAAATGTAGAATCACAATACAAGGTTAACTATTTAGAAACTCTTTATGATAAAGAGATTGCTAATAGAAAAAGTACTTTACTTTACCAGATAATAGTCAATATCAATGGAATGCAATGGTTCAAGTGAAAAACCTTGTAATATAGAGAAAAAATAGTTCAGATTCCAGGGTGGAGAAATAGGTTCCATCAGTTGCTTAATTCTAACTAACGTCTGAAAAAAAGTCTGAACATCAGGAAGTTTAGCTATCTTCCTATGAAAAAAGAGATAAGGTAGAAAATAGTGGACAAACCCTTGTCAAGGGCATCCTGAAAAAAACTGAAGGATTCTATGAATTTTAAAGGATACCAAGAAAACCCTCTAGAAGAACACCAGTTAAAATGTCTTCCAATCTTATGTTAAATCTCTTGTGTTACAGGCTTTCTGGCCAGCATAAAAAATTAACCGAATCAAATAAATCTCTATGTTACAAAACTAGGCATTCAAACTCCACGCCATTAAAATAGAGATATGAAATCTTTATAGAAAAGAGAACTTTGAGACAACAGATTTTGCCTCAGAGGAAAAAAGCCATGGAAAGCAAAAGGACATCTGCACTATGTCCGCATTCCAAGTCCTGTGGTGCCAGGCTGGAGCAACAAATATTACTGACTTTGACTCCTGTATGATCCAAGAAATGACTCTTGGAATAAAAACAAAAGAAACAGGTATGCTAGATGAAAGTCTCATGGACATATCAAGGTGACTAATATGTGAGCCTTAGGATCTTTTGATTTTGCACAATAGCATGGAAGTGTGAGATTTAAGTGAGAGGTCATTAGATCTATGTCCTGTATGCCCATTGGATCAATAAGGGATCAAAAATGTCCTATGTAGAGACCACTCTCTGGATTGGACCAATCAACTGATGGAATGATTCCCTCCCAGTTGTTCACACATGGTATTGTGAATTACCAGTAGGGATTGATAATTCCTCTCTGCTCAAGACAGCGTAATAGACACTTCCTGCATGGCCAATGGACTGCAGTTAACCCCTGTGATTTATGTTGGCCACCGCCAAGATGCTGTCTGATTAGAAATGGATACATTTTTCCTCCTTCAATAGAGGCCAAAGCTGAATAGTCCAAAGATCACTTGAAGTTCCAGAATGTTGATTGGTAACCTTGCCTGAAAGGGATACCAAACTTCTTGCAATCCTCAAGAAACCCAGACCACCCCCCAACCTGAGAGACCAGAGTTCATTGGTAAAATAGACCAAGACTGGCAAAAGAAGGATGTCCCAAGGGTCAAAGACAGGCTTTGTGTCCTCAAGAAAAAGATTGACTGATAGAGAAATCCAAAGCAATCTGTGTGCCAAATGTAGATAATTAATTGACCACTGAGGTAGCATATCCATTATAGGGGTCTTGAGTGAAGCGGGGGGCTAAAAAAAACTGCAACTGAAGCAGCTACCATAAGACTCACCGACTCCATGTACTGAGCTACCAATGGATGGAAAAGGGAAAACTTTATTTCACAAAGTTAAAACCAGCAAAAAAACGGCAATAAACAGAGGGAGGAGGAGGTAGAGTCCTGACATGTTTAGTGCCAGACGGCACTTAATCATAGGATGACTCGATGTTTGCTAAACACACCTTTTTAAAGAAACTTGTAACCAATAGTATTTATGGAATACCATCTCCTAGGAAACAGTGTGTTGAGCATACTGTATATGAATGCTAAATATGTGACATAAAATAATAAACAAACAAATTAAACTCTTAAAATAAAAAACTAAATGATACATAATTGCAAAGATGAATAAACATACATATTGCACCATATTTTTGAAAGATAGCCTCAAAACCGTCATTCTTTAAGCATATTAATGTTAATGATCTCAGTGTGTATGGGTGAAATAAGTAACACTAAACATATATATATATATATATATATATATATATATATATATATATAGTTAAGTATTCAAATACTTTTTAAAAAATTATAATAATATATTCAATGAAATACTATCACACCCAGCACATATTGAGACACTGATAATGCATGAAAAGCAGAAATGATTTAGTGTGTTAAAAATCATTTACACACTCATAAAGACGTATATACAAGTGCATAAATATATGTATATATGAACTTATACATATGCAGGAAAAAAACAAAAACTTTTTAGAATATTATATCTAGATGACTTCATATACAACATATATTCAAAATATAATATTAAATACAAATCTAATCAGAAAACAGGAAATGACTGAAAAAAATATAAAATAATAATTGTATGTCTATAAAATAAAGAAACGGTATAAGAAATATAATGGAAATCCTACATATGACTCATAATAAACTATCCCATGATGGCTCAGAATGCCATCACACTAAAGTCTACTACTGTCCAATATGACCACAATGGACTAAAATAAACCATTTTACAGATGACAGTTACTAAAAGTATCAAACCTATGTAAACATAACCATTCTACAATGTAACTGATGTCCCATTCTTTGTTTAGCCCAAGCGGTGCCCTGGTATTTAACTTCCAGATCCAATATAATTCATTTTTTGAAAGGATTTTATAGATATTACCACCCCTAAGGGGCTTTTTGGCCAGATCTATAACTTTAACACTAAATTTAGGCTCATTCGTTAAATGATACCCATTAAAATATCGGGCTACACTAGAATCTTTATTATAGTTCTTAATGTCCCTTTTGTGCTCTCCTATTCTTGATCTTAAGGCATGTGTAGTCTGTCCTACATATTGTTCATGACAAAGAATGCATTCCAAAAGGTAGATCACAAATTCTGTACTGCAATTTGCATAGTGTTCAATACAAAAGTTCTGCTTTGTAACAGAACTCATAAAGTCCACACCAGGTAGGGTGGTCTCACAAGTAGCACAGTTTCTAGATAAACATTTAAATGTGCCATGTTTGGACAACCAAGTGGTATTTCACCTGTTTAAATCGCTAATGATCATACTAGGTGGGAGCTTGTTAGCCAACGTGGGTGCTTTCTTTGAGACAAATTTAACTTTGTCCACAACATTAGACAATATATCATCCCCCTTCAATATTATTCTTAATAATACTACAAAGCCTATTATACTGTAATGAATAAGCAGTAGAAAAACTACCATCTCATTAGTAAATGAGGACTTCCGGGATTTCTGAGGTTTGTGTTTAATTAACCTAGGATCACTAGTAGTGGTTAATGTTTGCCTGACTTCATCCAAAGAACTCTGTAATTTTGATAATTCATAACCCCTGGCATTAAGTCTTTGTGTTAATTTCTCAGCTTGGAGTTCAAACAACTCGTCTGATTTGGTATTCCTAAGTCTCAGAAACTGACTTTTTGGTATTGACCTTATCAAGTGTTTAGGGTGGCATGACTTTGCATGCAAAATTATATTTCCAGATGTAGCTTTCCTAAAAGTATCAGTAATGATTAAACCTGATTGGACCGAACCCATTAGAGTTAGATCCAGAAACTGTGTCTTGGAAATTTGCATTTCTCCAGTAAATCTAAGTCCTATATCATTATCGTTGACAAACTTTAAGAAGCCCTCAAACTCAAAATCACCTTTAGTTATGAAAATGAGATCATCAATGAATCTCATATACATACAGATATTTGAAAGAAAAGGATTACTGTCATTATAGAGACTGCCGAGTTCCCACCACCCCACAAACAAATTCGCGAATGAGGGCGCAAACTTCATCCCCATCGCTGTACCACAAACTTGTAAAAAATATTCACCGTCAAACATAAAATAATTGTGGGATAGGAGGAACTTGACAGTCTTACAAAAGAATGTTTTAAACTCCTCAGAGTAATCAGTACGTTTATCCAAGAAGAATTGTATTGCCTGTATCCCCAACCTATGGGGAATGCACGAATATAAAGACACCGCATCAATCACCACCCACCTATTGTCATTTTGTCAATTCACATGGTTCAAAATGGATATTAAATTATTTGAATCTCTAAGATAGCTACTGAGGCCCTGTACCAGGTGTTGCAAAACCACATCAACCCATTCTGATAGTGGCTCAAATAATGAGCCAATCCCTGATATAATTGGGCGTCCTGGTGGGTTCTCTATGTTCTTATGCGTTTTGGGCAGGTGGTGAAAGACCGGTGTCATAGGGTATTGTGGGATCAGGGATAAGGTTTCTTCTTCTGTCATGATACCTAATGCCACTGCATCATCAAATAAACAACTTAACTTTTTAGCAAAATCCTTTTCTGGATTGCAAGAAAGCTTCCTATATGTTGTACCATCGTATAACTGTCTATGAGCTTACTTAATATAATCCTTCTTATTCATCACTATAACATTTCCACCCTTATCAGATGTTCCAATTACTAGGCTTTGATTCTCCTCAAGTTGTTTGAGAACTAGTTTTTGTTTATTTGAGAGATTAGCATAGTGACTTTTTATTTTGCCCTCCTGACCAAGTTCCATAACCTCCCTTTCCACCTGTTTCTGGAACATATTGAGATGTGTGCCCCTAGACAAAGTAGGATAAAAATCAGATTTCATTTTACTTGGTTTTGGAACACTAGAATCATCTGGTCTATAATCACCCGAATCTAGATCCTTTAATTGTTCTAGAGCACACACATCTCTAAAATCAGAACTTAATTCAATAAAATTGAAACCTGGAACAGACTGATTAATACTAGGACTAGTAGTGTTATTCAAATCAGAGATAGATGTAGTGTCATTAGTAGAAAAATATCTTCTTAAAGCTAACTTTCTTACAAATTTATTAATGTCCAATAAGGTGTCAAATGTTGAAAATGTATAAGTCGGGGCAAAGCTTAAACCTTTAGACAAAACACTGATTTGGTCATTAGTAAGTGGCATGTCTGATAAATTAATGACACTTAAAGCTAATTCTTCTTTAATCCCCGTTTTGAAGATCTTCTCCCTTCTTGAATCTTCTTGGGACATCTTGAATCTTGGTCTTCGGACGCACTACTTCATTATCCTCAGGATTGGTATCCGAGCCCTGTAACGAGAAAGAGGTATGGGGAGAGAGTGAGGAAGAAGAAGAGCTTTCTCCTGATGATGCCGAGTCATGATCTGACGTCTCAGGCTCAGTAGATGAAAAAAAAAACCTTCTATCTGTGTTTTTCTTTAAGATAGATTTTGGTTCTGTTAATGGTGTTGAAGTCTTATTAGTCTTATACTTGTTAGACTTATGTCCCTGTTTCTTTTTATCTTTGTCATCAGCGGGGGTTTGACCTTGATCTTTCTGATAGTTTGTAGAAAATCTTCTTTAACATTGT
>NC_069500.1:734561239-734783739 GCF_027579735.1 Bombina bombina | reverse complement strand
ACACACAGAGGTCAGAGGCTTCCCTAATAATGTTCTTAATGCTAGTAGAACTGTTAGGCACAAGTTAAGTCCATTGTCTATGCTGTACCTGTGTCAGAGTACCTACAACGAGCCTCTGTGCTGTGTAAAGGCACTTACCTTACGCAGCATCCCTCCACTGGCTTACCAGGCATGTCAATGCAGCTGCAGCAGTATCCAGTAGAGAGCCCATCCAGTGCAGGTATTTAATACCACAGAGAATTACAGTAGAAAATACTGGAGTCCCTCAGGGGGAGGCTAGGGATGAGTCCCTGTGATGCCTGAGGGTAGTTATGGCTGAAGTCCCGTTAGGGAAATGCTGTGCACATAACAGGGTATTCATGTGTCCTGTATCATCCAGCTGCTGTGAAGAACATTTACTTTCTTCTTTGTAAATGATACTCCTCAGGGACTTTGGGTCTCACATAGATCTGAGCTCCCAATTTGTAATTCATAAGCAAGTAGCTGGAACAACCTTTATTCTCAACCATCTCCAACGAGAATAAAACTAAGAGGGAGGTGGGAGGGTTTTACAACTCTCATATGGTTTCTTGACCTCTTCCTAGTGGCGAGAAATATATCCCATATGTTATGGAGGACTGTGGACCATCATTATTTTATGAAATAAACAGCTCTATGAATACTTTTTTGTTACATTTATTGTTACACTTTACACAAGGGATTGGAAGTAATACATTTAGTGATATGCATCACCTCAATGTCCATTTATGTGGACTTGAACCTGTGACACTTGCCGTAGGAATCAGCTGCTCTCTTTTCTAAGTTACCCAGTATTAAAATAATCAGTTTTCCATCCCTTAGTTAGACAATTGTCCCATTTTAGACACCAGAAAATGTATTCACTAACTAGATAGAAAAAAAACAAAAAAAGCGGAGCACGGGTAAAACAAACTGAGAATTTATTAAGACATGGAGCTGAGAACAAAAACAGAAATAAAACTACATGCAGGGAAAAGAAGGGACAGACGCGTTTCGGCTCACGCTTTGATCTGTAACCTGATTTCATTATAATGTGAAGCATGTATATACCCTAAGGTAGCGCATGATTGGACCATACAGAAGCCCCCCATTTAACTCATTTTTTCATCACTGGGAGAAGAAAAGGAGAGAAAAGCGGGGAATAGTAGTGTTACACTATTTGACATAAGGAATATACAATGTTACAAATCATACAAGATCTGATAAATATAATATTGTTAAACTTAAGTATCATATCTAGGAAAAATATATATTTATCATACCCTCATAATATTAAACATCAAAGAATAATGATAATACTGTGCCTGGATTTCTTTATCCACTTAAGACACATGTATTAATAACTTTTAAACATCCAATACTTTTGAAAAGTTTTTTAGATTGCACTATACTGTATATATATTCCTCCCAAATAGACATGAGTGAAATGAGAACTGAAAATATATATAATGATGAGATATTTCATAAATTTATGATGATCGAAACTAGAAAAAAGAAGTAGTGTCATCTTAAGATATTGAAGAATATTGAAAAATGTATGAACATGGTATGCCCTCAAAGCTCACGGGAAGGAAATTAAAGCTATTTTTTTAACTGGTTTCTTAGAGAGATTTTATGGAGAAAGGATAGTATGTAAAGGGGAGGCTAATTCCATACATTGATAATGTCTGTTTCTACATAAAAACCATGTGTAATTTGTGTTCTTAGTGTAAATATCTAAAAAGTCTCCTTCTGTTCTAAAAGGATGTCCATATTACCACCCCTTATAGGTTTTTTAAGATGGTCTATCACCAACCCTTTGAAGCTATGTAGGAGACAACCATGTTGTTCAATAAAGTGTGTTGCCAGGGCGGAGCAAGGGATAATTGTTGCAATATCATATAGATGTTCCCTGATCCTCACCCTCAACTCTCTAGTGTTCGTACCTACATATTTTAGGTTACATTCCTGGCAATTTACCAAGTAGGCCACATGGTTTGACCTACCATTTGTACAATGAGCCAAATCATAAATCTTTTGTGTGACTTTTAACTGAAATTGTTTAGCCGCTAGAGCATATCCGCATGCTTTGCAGCTAGGTCTACCGCATTTATAGTGACCTTTACATGATAGCCAACTAACTTGCTCAAACAATATAGAATATCTGCTTCTCAAATTTCCATATATCCTATGTTAAAATAAGATCTTATCTAGGTCATTGCAAAAATATACACAAAGAAAAAAATCCTTTTGCAAAATAAAAAAGCAACATTTTTATAAATTTTTTTTTTTCTTTCTCTGTCCATTTTTTTTGTGAAACAGATTAGAATAAAATATTTAAAAAAAACAAACAAACAACAAAAACATTACTTTGCAGGCTTTACCAAAGGATTTAATAATTTTATAATAATTCTGTAATTTACTATTGGCTGTCAAGATAAAAAAAGATCCTATTTTCACATTGCAAACAAAAAAAATAAAAATAATTTTACTTATTTTCAGGGTTTGTATAGATTCCCATTCTCTAGTAAACTACAGTTGAGCCATTTAAACAACAGGAAAATGCCAGTTTACCAAATAATACTCAAGTAAACAAACTAGAACTTATATAGTACTGAATAATTGGACCACCAGGTCTTCATGGCTGCACTGTAATCTCAGAAATAAGTCCTTATGATGCTGTTGTCAGAAGGCAAATTTGTTAATATAGTAGGGTGGAGTAAGCTTTTAGTAGTTGGGCTTTGTCAGTGCAAGCATGGAATAATAAAGCAGATATCCCTCTGGAAAGTATCCTTGTTAAAGAAACAATTAAAGGGACAGTCAACTCCAAAATTGTTATTGTTTAAAAAGATAGATAATCCCTTTATTACCCATTCCCTAGTTTTGCCTAACCAACACAGTTATAATAATACTAGACATGTGCGTTTCATTTCGTTCCGAATTCGAACGAATTTGAAGCTTTGGACCGATTTGAATTTCCTAATCAAATCCTTTCCAAAAGCATACTAATCCGAATAAATTTGTTCCGAAATATTCAAATCGTTCGGACTTATTCGGATGTGTGTGGTGCAGTTGTCTTTTTAAAAAAATATATTATTATTAAATCCAAAGAACCACAAAATAGTTTGAAAATTAGATATTTTTATCAAATAATTAAAATATGAGTGAGATTGAACAGGTAAAAGTTTTAAGTTCGGTTTTGGACTAGTATGGTTATGTATTGTATAACTTGGATATTTTTGACAAATCCGAATCGACGTAACATAACTAACGAGTGACAACGAATCGATTTGAATTTATTCGTTTTTATTCAAATGAGTGTAGTGTCATATTCTTCTACGGACTTCTTGTCCAATTAGATCATTCCTTTTGTTTTGTGGGTTGGATTACTGTCACAGTGATAGTCTTCTAGTCCAATAATCATATTATTTTAATTTTGTGGGTAGGATTACTGTCACACGCAGTGCAATGTGCTTTTAGCTTTCCTCAAGGGTTGTGCATTTAAATCTATCCGAAATGATAGAACCGAATACGTTACGAAAAAACGGAATATAACTAATTTTACCGAAATAACGATTCAGTACGAAATTACGAATAAGTTTTTATTGAAAAGAATTATATGAAAGAATTAACATGAAATATTCACACATAAGTAAAAATAACAATGTGATAATACATACATCCTTAGCCAATAGATATAGCACAAAGCTAAAGCGGTAAGAACTCTAAACATGAAATCCTTAAATCTCTGATCAGGTGTAAACACTGTGGCTGTATAGTATATAGCTTAATCTATTGTTCTACCTATCTGTAGGATGAGAAAGGGATGTGCGAAATGGATCTAGTAGGTGGAGATGGTAGGCTGAAATAATTTAAGCTAGTATGCTTATGGGAATTTTGTATAGGGTTTAATAAACCCTCAGTTTCATATTAAATGTAGGAGAAAAATGGTCCCCTCATTGCCATAACGAACATTTATTAGAATATCTATTCTAAAGGAATGGGGAATGGGGAATGGGGGGGTTAGCTTCTTTTTTTTTTTTTTTTTTGGTTTTGGGAAGGGAAATTAAGCGGTCGAGAGCCGCTCGGAATGAGGTAAGGGGGAAGGAGGGGGGGGGGGGGCGCGGACTTAGGATTCTAGACTGAAAAAATATTTCTGGGCTTTTAAACAATGTAAGTGCAGAGCAAGAACATATATCTCCTATCAGTGCTATGTGTACAAGGGGGAAGCTAAGATATGCTTTATTTCCTTTCATCATGTACCATATATAATAACAGTGTGCCGTAGCCTAGGAATATAGGAGACTCAGGAAACGAGAGGACACAATACTTGTCAATATTCCAGCTAGCATACCTGAGTAGGTAAATCAAAAGTTGCTTTGGTAATCCCTAGTTAGGGTTCAAACATATTTACGATGCTTAGAAAAAGTCAGTGAAACATTCTATGTATTACACTTATACTGGGGAAGTAAAAACTCACAGAAGAGAGCAAACCAGAAACCCACTGTGTATGTCTTAGTATGGGGCTAAAACAGAGGAAGATATAAGTTAATAGGAACTGACTGACTGCCCACAGTTGTAGGTAAATAAACTGGGCTAGGGACCGGAGTATCCGCTCAAACAGAATATCAGCATAAGGACAGCATAACACATAATTAATAAAAGTTAGTATGATATAAGGAGACCACTCTTGGATCATTTGTACTGCCCAAGGGATGTGAGCCATAATGGAGTGTAGCATTTCTTCTCTTTCTATAAACCAGCAAAGGATTCTAGGTCTTTAACAAGATTGTGTTTAACATAAAAGTTACTCTTATAGGTGTACAAATAATAGGGGAATCCGATGGGGGCAGTGAAGGGTTAATGGGTGGGGATTACTTGGGGCCTCCAAAGGGCTCACCATGATCTCTATTTATTATGAGACCTGGACTGTGTGGAGCCGGGAAAGACTCATAAGATACTGAATAGTAGGTCACCGGGTTTACCACTTATACCTGGGCGATGTCACAGACTTTACTAAATGTAAATTAAATAGAAGGCATTATACTAAGAAGATATATAAGAATGGGAATTAGTAAGTAAGCAAATTGACCTATATAAAGTGAGACAGTGAAGTAAGGGGTATTTTTATTATTTGTGTCTCTTACCGCTCTTGTACAGTGTAGGTGCATATGTTAAGGATCAGGGTATTCCCAAAAGGCCTTCCTAAAGTATTGGAACATGAGGCTTTAAAGTAGATATGGAATTCCGTGTTAGGGGCCACGTAGCAGTGTTAAAATAATACTGCACTGATAGGGGAAGCATTTCTCGTTAGGAACACCACTATTGTTTCGAAGTATCTAGAGCCTACTCTAAGAGTCCAATATATAAACCTGAGTAGATAAATATACAATAGTACTAAACCCTGTGTGCAAACATTATCCAATTATAAGGCATTCAGCTTCTAACCATTCTAAGTATCTATCATAATGTTAACGAAGCGTAGAATACCCAGTGTAAAATTTTGCATTATGAGTAGTAAGTTACTACATACTGTATGTGGTAAATAAAAAAAAAAGAAAGGTTATATTATCATCATTATATATACAAGTTGAGCATGTCCAGGTCTCAGTGCATACAGTATTATGAACATTAAGCTAGATGAAAAGGCTCCTATGAGTTTTATCTAAATAGCATAATATCATAATAAGGAAGAGAGCGGTGAAGTTTAAAAATGTCAAAATAGTAACATAAAGAATTAACCTATGGAGTTATAGAGATAAACGTCCAACATAACAGTAAGGCAACTTTGAACTATAGTAAAGTGAAGGACACAAGGCAATTATTAAAATCTACTTAAAATAACAACTAGTGTCAGCGTGTCTCTTGCAGGAAATAGTGGGTTGTGGAAGCTTAGGTGCAAACATTTAAGGAGACCGAAAGATGGTAGGTCTGCATCATGTATATCTTAAGGACATCAGTCATTTGACCACGGGTCATCCGGAGCTCACTCAATCAGTCTATGTACTGCTCAGTGCTGACAAGAGTGTCTTACCCTATACTGGCTCGCACATCAATATGCTCCTCTCTGGCAGAGCATAGATGGCCCTTAGAGCATTTAAATGGGGGATGCCGCCTCGCACACAACTGCAACCAAATCACAGTCTCTATTGTTGGACTTGACGGGGTCTGGTGATTTGAAGTAGGGCCTCCGGTGTTGTCATGTTCCTCAGTATTGATGGCAGTGTGGGCTGTCGTCTTTAGGTTATTGCTTCTTTTAGTTCCCCTCAGCTTTATCTGTGACACCTCTAGGTGAGCTTCGCTATGCTGCGCAGGTCCTGTGTGAATGGTGGAGGGCTGGAGGGTATTATACTGCTTGCAGATATCTAATTGTACTCCATCACAGGTTTAAGGTTCCAGATCTCTGTCCCGCAAACATCCTCTGCATCCTGAGGTGTGCCTCCTCTCAAGTGTGGTGATATTAGTTCACAACGACTAGCTGCCCCCTTAGCTTCTCCTGTCAGCAGAGCATGTAGTTGCGGATCCCTAGGAGCTCTCAGTTCTTGAATAAGAGCCTGCTGCTGGTTATCTAGGGAGAGCATTAAGTTGTGGAGCGCAGAGATGATTTGCATCTCCATAGCTTAAGGGGAGGTTAAGATTTAGAGATGTATCTATAGTCAAAGAGATGATGCGTAAGAGTCCCATAAAATGGCGGCTTACTCCATGCGGCAGACAGACTGGGAGGCCTTTGTACTGTTGATTTTCTCAGCAATTATATATTATTGTCTCCTATCCTTTAACCTATACTCCCAGACTGTTTGAGAGCCAAGTCTCATAGTATAAGGATGTTCAAAGTGCCAAGCAGATGACAGGAGCTCTGAAATGGCACGTCTTGCTGCATCGCCTGCTTCATTATGCAGATAGAGCATGCAATTTTTTTTATTTTTTTTTAATATAATTTTTATTGAGGTTGTGCAAAAACAATACAGCTTATAAGAAACGACATATCGTGGAAGCAAACATACATATTACATTTCAAAATGCCGACTTCCATATACACAGAAGGATAAAATTTCCAACAAAAATAAATCTAATGGAAAGAACTGGAACCTCTTTTTCTCTATTTTACATAGATTAGAACTAGCAGTTTGAATGGTCACATTTAGGTTTATAATCTTATGTAAATAGTGTGATAGAATATATAAGTAAAATTATGCTAGAATCGAGCAATCCTGCGGCACTAAATATGACAACCAAGGTCAACATCGTACAGAACCACAGGGATTATTAATAGAAAACAGTAATTAGGTTGCGGCATAGGCTAGATGAGCCGCGTAGTTAGACCTCCTAAATTAGGAGGTATATTGTTATGAGGAGGGGGGGGAGGTGGTAAGTTGAATTTTGAAATGTTAGGTACCGGCTATAGACAGGTATGGAGAACCTGCACAATATAAATATATTAGATTGGGTAAATAACTATTTGTGAAGAGCTAATATATGTGAAATAAGGGATGTCAAGCATATATCATATGTTGGCTGCCAAAAATCCAATGGTTGCTATGGGGACATCAATTAAACGCTAGGAATATGTCTGCTTAGGGAACCCCCTTAAAACACTAAATAAGATAGAAATTATCCATCTGATAATGAAGTTGTACGTGAGGGGTTCAATACTATAATACTTCCCAGATCATAGTTAGTAAACAGTGAAGAGGAAGAGGCACTTGTTTATGAATAAGTAAAATTAATATATATATTCTAGGCAAATAACTTCAGGTAAAATGAGAGCAAACCACAGATAATGTCTTGCCAAACTGTGAGGTTATAACATTTCGAAATGTAGATAAGTTACCAACAAACTATATACATGAGAGTGTAGGGCTGCAGTCTTCAGAGGTCACGTTAACTATAAACAAACGCTAGCATTGTCTTAATAATAAATAACAATTACCATACTCCTCCACACCTTTAGTCCGAGAAAGGCCCATTTACTGGTCATATGAGAGGGTAAGGGAAAGGAGTGTTTCAGATTTAACTAAGTCATAGAGATACGCCCTTGTACAAAATCATTTAAAGCCATGCTGCTTCGGCCGATAGCAGCACGGCAACTTACACTAGTATACTTAAGGGGGATCTTCCCATGACCCAACATATTGCATATACATTATAATGGAGTGATGAAGACTAGAGGCATACTGGTTAAACAAGGTCTAGTGAGTTAAGAATGTGCCCATGAACCCAACAAACAGGACAGACATCTAGTTACTTTAAGGGAATCCACTTACATTCTATGCATTATCAAATGTACAGTACTAAACTGTTAGTTATAATTCTGATTACAAGTCAAACTAGAAGACTGCATTTTTTAATCAGGTTGTAATTGTCAGATTCACAGGACAACAAAACTGAGCGGAGCAGTTAAGACCATGTTAGTGCAGATCAGCATATCCAAAGTTGCTACAGCCGGCTCATTTAACAAGAACATGACATGCATAGTGACTGCCTGAAATAAAATCTAATAGCCCCACTCAAAACCAGCAGCGCATTACTCATGTATGGGCTCCCAGTCAACCTTATACTTTTATAGGGCATTTAACTAGATTAATGCACAATTTATATAAATAAAATGACAAGGATAGCATTACAAAAATGAGAATGACTGCCTCCCACATTTAGACCTCATAGAAATTACATAGACAATACAGTGCTTGTCGAGAGTCCGGATCTTGCTAGTGTTGTGATAGTAGGTATATATAGCTGAGTTAGTCATGACCAAAAGTTAAAGATATAACTCCACTATGTCCACACAGAGCGTGGAGGGCTTAGTGATTTGCTGGACAGTTTGCCTAGCCAATTCCTCTGGGGATCATTGGTTCCGAATCTGATAGAGGACCTGCAAGTCCCTGAGCTGCTGTTTTGTGGTTGTGGAGTACTGCAAATAAGCAGGATCGGGCGTAACAGTCCGATGGTGAGAGAGTTGTTAATGGGATGAGGTAAGAGCTATCTCGGGCTGCTTGAGCTGTATGCGGCAGGTCCCACACACAGCTGCTAGGCTCATTAGAAGATACCTGTCGTGGTGCTAGACCGGAGCACTTTATCATGGCTGGTGACAAGCGAGTGAGGGTGACAAGCGGGTGAGGGATGAAGTAAGAGCTGTCTCGGGCTGCTGAAACTGTATGCGGTAGGTCCCGCACACAGCTGTTAGGCTCAGTAGAAGATATTTGTCGCGATGTTAGGCTAGAGCACTTTATCACATCTGGCAACAAGCAGGTGAGAGTTGCGCCATCTGAAGGGAGTAGGCGTCTTGCCGTAAATGTCCCGACTTCAGGGTCTTTCCAACTCAGGTGAGATATCACAATCCCCTCGGAATCCAAAATGTTATGCTCAGGAGGTGAAGAGCGCCGGGGCCCCAAAGCGCCACCACCCCCAGGAGCATCCATGCGGATAGGCACGTGGCTATTATGATCTGCCGGCTTGTCCTCTACTTGCTGGGGCGCCAAGGTGCATAAGTGCTCAATCGTGCTATAGCACCCTTCTATAAAAGTGTGTATTTCCTCCATGATTTGCTCCGCGGCTGTCATAGTGGAAGATAGTAGTAGGCACCAGGTTAGAAAGTAGCGTAGTGGCGATGGGCCCAAGATGGCCGATTTCAGAGCCGCTAGTCAGCAAGAAACGCACTAGGGTCGTGAAATTTCACCAATTTAGTAATACTCAAAGTAGGATTGAATACGTAGGTCACCCAAAGCAAGCAGTCCTCAGTAAGGTAGTATTTGTGCAGGAATCATCTCTAATATTGTTTTTTACATGTGTTATCAACGGAGCTGTTGTAATGTGCGACTGTACTGCTTCACTGCTGGCTCCGCCCCCAGAGCATGCAATTTTTAACTTTCCAATTTACTTCCATTAAAAAAGTGCAGTCTTTTTATATTTAAACTTTTTTGAGGCACCAGCTCCTACTGAGCATGTGCAAGAATTCACAGAATAAGTGTACATGCATTTGTGATTGGCGAATGGCTGTCACATGGTACGTGTATGCATTTGTGATTGGCTGATGGCTGTCACATGATACAGGGGGAGTGGAAATAGACCTAACTTTTAAAATTGTCATAAAAAAAATCTACTACTCATTTGAAGCTCAGACTAAGTGCTATTGCATTGTCTTGTTATCTTGCATTTGTTGATTATGCAAATCTACTGTGTTGACTGGTCCCGATTACCCTGAGCTCTACACAGTTACCTGCAACACTAATTCTACTGGTGCTCAAATAAAGTGATTCTTTCATTTTACTGCTCATCAAAGATGCTGGAGTCTATGGTTAATTTAACCCTCTTTTATCAAAGTGAGAATCAGAAAATTCTCACATTTGTCGTAAAAAAACCCCCTCACAAATGATATCACCATATTTATGAAAGGTTATACGCCAATAAAGTCGCAACTTTTCATACGTGCGAACAAATTGACTCATGACCATTCGCAAATATACGCAAATAAGTTGTCTGGAAATGCCTAATTCTTGTATTAATCTCTAGTGGCATTTTAAAATGCCTGTATATATTTGCAGTTCTCATATATTTATGAAAAGTGGTGCATGCAATATTCACTGTTTTTAATCTCGCCAATTTGTAGGTTGCGAGGAGTGAAAAATAAAGTGCGATATTGTTGTTTGTCTGGAGGGAAAATGGAAATATGTATTTGTCTTGCTGTATCTAGAGTTAGAAATTGCCCACAACAAGGTGCAGAACCTGAATAATATTAATAATTAAATAGCAAAAAGGTATACACAAATTTACAAAAAAGTAAAATAATTTAAGTGCAATTGAAATAAGTGTAATAAAAAGAACGAAGATAAGCTCCAAAAAACGGGCAACCTTCCTCAATGAAAGAGAGCCAAAGAAGGGGCAAAATAAAAATAACTAATATATAAGAAATAACATTCTTACAAACGATCACTTAATTAAAAAAATAAACCATTTACCGGTGTCTAAAATTAAGATTTATAAATAAAGTGAAATTTTCGCAAGAAAAATAGGATCAGCCATTCGCTTGACATCGCAAAAAAGTTTTGCCCCAAAAATGTCTCTAGAATTTTGATAAATACTGGCGACATTTTTGACTTCACACATTGTGAACTATTGTGGAAATAATAGCAACTTTTTAGGCGCATTTTTTCGGGGCTTGAAAAATTTTGCCCTAAGCCTTAAAAAAAACTTTTATTAATAAACACTATTCGCAAATACAAAAACTTCCTTTAAAAAATGTGATATAACTTTATCGCTGACTTTAATTTAATGTAATGGTTGTATGCACAACTTTTTAAATCACATGTATAAGGAAATGATATCCTACAGAGTGTGACATAGGATTAAAAACACATGCTTACCATTACCTATGGTTTACAAACTTTATTAAAATGAAACCATAACAAGAAATGCTTCTGCTGTTAGCGTGGGAACCAAATTATAGTATCTGTGTGATTTGCTCATTCCTGCACAAACTAGACATGTGCGTTTCGGCTGATTCGGAGTTTCGAATGCATCCGAAATTACGAATCGGCACATAACTAAAATCCCGAAAAATTCAGAAAAGAAATAAATCAGTTTCCAAATTTTTGGATTTATTATTCATAATCATTTTTCATTGTTCTAATCTAAACCGCAGTTCCCTGGCATCACCGACACAAACTATATCACTAAATAAAGCTATTAACACCTAAACCGCCATTCCCTGACATTGCCAAAACAAACTAAACCTATTAACCCCTAAACTGCCGTTCCCAAACATCGCTGACACAAACTAAACCTAATAACCCCTAAACCACAGTTCCCTGACATCGCCGACACTAACTAAATCTATTAACCCCTAAACCGCAGTTCCCAAACATTGCCGACACTAACTAAACCTATTAACCCCTAAACCCGCCGTATACCCACATCGCCAACTAAACCTATTAACCCCTAAACCGCCAGCCCCCACATCACGTCAACCTAAATTAAACCTAACACCCGCTAACTTTAACATTATTAAAATAAACCTAAATTAAAGTTACAATTATTAACTAACTACCTATTTAAAAATAAATACAAACTAACCTGTGAAATAAAAATAAAACCTAAGCTTACACTAAAACCGAACATTAAAAACAAAATTAAAACTACAATTACAAAAATTTAAAAAATAACCATTACAAAAAAAATAAACAAAATTATCCATTTATTTTAACTAGGTAGTTAGTAAATAGTTATATTGTAGCTAGCTTAGGTTTTATTTTTATTTCACAGGTAAGTTTGTATTTATATTTAAATAGGTAGTTAGTTAATATATTTGTAACTAATTTAGGTTTATTTTAATTATGTTAAAGTTTGGGGGTGTTAGGTTTAGGGGTTAACATAGTTTCATTTAGGTTGTTGCGATGTGGGGGCGGCGGTTTTGGGGTTAATAGGTTTAGTTAGTGTCAGCGATATTGGGGAACTGCGGTTTAGGAGTTAATAGGTTTAGTTAGTGTTGGCAATGTTTGGGAACGACTGTTTAGGGGTTAATAGGTTTAGTTAGTGTCGGCGATGTTTGAGAACTGCAGTTTAGGGGTTAATAGGTTTGTTAGTGTTGGCGATGTTTAGGAACGGCTGTTTAGGGGTTAATATGTTTAATTTGTGTTGGTGAACTGCAGTTTAGGGGTTAATAGGTTTAGTGTTGGCAATGTTTGGGAACAGTAATCTAGGGGTTAATAGGTTTATTTAGTGCCAGCGATGTCAGGGAACTGCAGTTTAGGGGTTAATAGGTTTAGGTAGTGTTGGTGATGTGGGGGGACGGCGATTTAGGGGCTAATAGCTTTATTTAGTGTTGGCGATGTGGGTGGCGGCGGCATAGCGGCAGATTTAAGATAATTTTGTTTCATCAATCGCCGGAAAAATAGTTATGTTAAATTAAATTGTTTTTTCGGATCCATTCTTTATTCATATGCCTTATTCTATTCTAAACTTTAGAATAGAATAATGCATATGAATAAAGAATAGATCCGAAAAAACAATTCAACTTAATATAACTAATTTGCTGAAACAAAATTATTTATTTAACTAATTAAAAAGAAACAATTTTTTTAGCATCGCACATGTCTAGCACAAACACATCTACTTACCTACTATAAAGTATACAGTTGTAATCTAATAATCCTAATCTTATTGCAAATTCATACGTTTTGATTTCCATGCATCTAAAACAGATATTCAAAATACCTCCTTAATAGGTTTTACAAGGTTATATCCTCCCTTTGGCAACTTCTTACACTGATTGGTGAGTGCTTTGTCTGCAAGGGTGAGAATTTTAAATTTAATTCTGCTATGTATGGGGAGCCAATGACGGAACTC
Source organism: Bombina bombina (assembly GCF_027579735.1). Lineage (NCBI taxonomy): Eukaryota > Metazoa > Chordata > Amphibia > Anura > Bombinatoridae > Bombina > Bombina bombina. The sequence goes on along the minus strand of NC_069500.1, from coordinate 734,770,401 downwards.
GCAGAGAGGTGCAGCAGATAATGAGCAACTGGAAAGGTGGATCAGCCTGGCAGAGGCATTTAGAATGGATTGAAGGGGGGAGAGGCAGGAAAGAGGAAGGCCCGTAAGTAGGTTATTGCAGTAGTCAAGTCGGGAAATAACAAGGGAGTGGATTATTTGCTTTGTGGTGTTAGCGCACAGAAAAGGTTGAATCTTGGAAATGTTGCGTAGATGGTTGCAGCAGGATGTAGAAAGCAATTGGAAATGGGGGGCGAAGGATAGATTTGAGTCAAGTGTAACTCCGAGGCAGCGGACTTGCGATGGGGAAATGGTCATGCCGTCAACAGGGATAGAGAAGTCACTAGTCAGCGTAGAGCTTGAGGGGGGGGATAAGAAGGAGCTCAGTCTTGGACATGTCAATCTTTAGGTGGTGAGAGGCCATCCAGGAAGAAATAACAGATAAGCAGTCGCAGACATGAGAAAGGGCAGAGTGAGAGAGAGCAGGGGTGGAGAGGTAGATCTGGGTATCATCAGCATAGAGGTGATATTTGAAGCCATAACTGTTGATAAGTTTACCCATCGAAGAAGTATAGATGGAGAAGAGTAGAGGACCCAGAACAGATCCTTGAGGTACTCCAACAGACAGAGGAGTCATCGCCGGCAAATGACACAGAAAAAGACCTGTGAGAAAAATAAGAGTGAATCCAGGAAAGGGCAGTGTCACAGAGGCCAAAAGAGCTAAGGGTCTGTGTCGAAGGCAGCTGAGAGGTCAAGTAAGATGAGTGTCCAATATTTTTAGCTGAGAGATCGTTAGTAACCTTGGTAAAGGGCAGTTTCAGTTGAGTGTTTGGGGCGGAATCTGGATTGCAGGGGGTCAAGCAAGGAGTTGGCGGACAGGAATTGGGTTAGGCGAATGTAAACTTGTTTTTCAAGGAGTTTTGAGGTTAGTGGAAGTAGTGATATGGGGCGGCAGCTTTCAGGAGAATTAGGGTCGAGGGAGGTTTTTTTTTAGAATGGTAGTGACTTTTGCATGTTTGAAAGAAGATGGGAATGAGCCAGTAGAGAGAGATAGGTTGAAGATGTGGGTAAGAGCAGGAGTGAGGGTGGAAGATAGGGAGGGTATTAGATGGGAAGGGATAGGGTCGAGCGGGCAGGTAGTGAGGCGTGAGGAAGATAGTAAGGAAAAAAACTTCAGTCTCAGTGGCTGGATGGAAGATGCAGAGGTTGGCAGAGGGAGTAACTGGGCCTATTGATGGAATATTGCAGGTTGGTGTTGGGATGTTGCTTCAGATAGTACGTGTTTTGTTTAAGAAGTAGTCTGCCAGGTCTTGAGCACTAAAGACAGATGGAGGGGGTGGAGCAGGAGGGTAGAGTAGAGAGTTAAAGGTGGAGTTTGAGGAAAGAGTAGATATAAGAGAAGAGAAGTAGGTTTGCTTGGCTAAGTGAAGGGCAGAAGTGTATGAACGAAGAATAAACTTATAGTGTATGAAGTCAGGTTCAGAGTGAGTTTTCCTCCAGACACACTCAGCAGTAAGAGAGCATTTTTGCAAATAGCGTGTTTTCTGAGAGTGCCAGGGCTGCAACTGACAACGTGATGTTTTGCGCAGCTGGGGAGGTGCAAGTGTGTCTAGTGCAGAGGACAGCGTTTTGTTATAGTGGGCTGTTGCGAGATCAGGGCTGGTTATAGTGGAAGTGTGAGGGAGGAGATCTTGAATAATTTTTAAAAATTGGAGCGGATCCACAGCATGTAGATTTCTACAGGTGCAGGGGTGGGATGGAGGAGTGTTAAATGTAAATTGGTGTTGAAGGCTGTGTTACAAGAGTGTCAATGACTGACTGTGCCTGCAGTTATATTCCTAATCTCTGGGAATGAAATAAAGCTCCTAAATTCCCCATTATCCAGTCAGAAAAGTCAGAAAGTTAGGTCATGTTAGAGGCCTTCTTCTGTACACCTGTTGTGTCTCTTGAGCTGTTCCCAAAGGTTTAAGAAAATAAAAATAGCTATATTAATTTTTAGTTTTAAACTCAGAAATGAATTATCATATTGCTTGGAGAGGTTGAGGGCAGAAGAGTAGAAGTGTAGCATAAATTCTTAATGCAGGAAGTTGGCTGAGGAGCTATATTTTCTTCAGTTCTGTTCTGCAGTGTGGGTACATTTTTGGAAGTAATGTGTCAGCTGTATATACCATGGTCAAGGGTGCAAGCTATTGAAAGAAAAGCTATTTAGTCAAGGACAGAGGTTATCATGGAATTATACAGACCAATAGATTCCTCAGGGCAATAACAGGAGGAGATTGTATGGAGAAGGGGATTTAGGGTGTTAGAGTAGTTTATGGAGTATAAATTTCTATGGTGTCTATGTGAAGGGGTGGGTGATGGGTGTCCAGTAGGTGTATTAATGTTGCATGTTAAGAGATGGTAGTCAGAGAGTGGGAATGGGGAGTTAGTGAAGTGAGAAACAGAACAATGGTGGCTGAAGATTAGGTCAATTGAATGGCCATCTTTGTAGATGGGGGAATTAGCCAACTGTAAAAGGCTAAAAGATGAAGTGACCATGAGATGCTTTGAAAATCCAGTAGCTCTTGAGTAATCAATAGCAACATTGAAGTCCCTAAGAATGAGGGTAGGTGTGTCACAGGAAAGGAAGTAAGGTAGCCATGAGGCTAAGTGGTCAAGGAAAAGTATAGGTGACCAGGGCTGGAGATAAACTGCAGCAACTCAAACAGATAAAGGTTGAAAATAAACTACTTGTATGGGCTTCAAAGGAAGAGAAAAGACCGTAAAAACAATACATCTAATATGAATAAGGGGGTTGCCTTTTATCCATGCCCTTATAGATAGCATGCATATGCTGGAGGAATTGCAGTTATATCAACTAATGGATTTTAGTGGTGCTCTGGGCTCTAAAAGTGAACCTGCCTCACCAATATAAGCAATAAAATGGGGGAAGTGACCCCTCTTTTACAACAAGTGATCACTATCTGGAACTATAGAAATATGGAACAAAACAAAGGCGTTGATGTAGCCCCTCTAAAACCACCATAACATGACATGAAATCCCTACAATACTCCACTTTCAAATGAGTGACCTTGTGTCTGTCAAGGTGACAGACAGTTGCCTTAATGACAAATACAAGTCTTTTGGCTAAGATCAAGTAAAGTATCTGTTCTTATCAGGGGTTGAATAAACAAACCTTGGTCTGATGCCTTAGGATCAGGGAGTAAGAAGCCCGGGATGAAACGTTCTCTTTCAGACATTAATTTAGAATGTTCCCCTATACGGCACTTGGTTTCACTCCACTCCGTAAGGAAGCACTCTTCATTAAGATGCCTGGTCGCCTAATTTTTATTTTTGCCCCAGCTCCATGTGGACTAGTGAGCACTCTTTAGTTAGTACATAGGAACTGATGGCAGCTGCTCCTTAGTGTCACTGAACTACTTGAAGTGGCAGTGCTCCTGGAGGGGGATGTACATTCCTTAAAATCTCACTAATTCATTTGATCCAAGCACTTATATGGAAAAATGCTTTATTGTATACATTGCTTTTTTTACAACAAAATTGGATTTGTGCACGGTCACAATTTTGGAGCACCTCCCATCTGGCTTTTGGGCTGTGGACTGCCTCATCACCTCCAAGTTGGTAGGTGCCAGCTGCCCCTTTGAGTGATCGAAACCCTGGAGGATGATGGCAGCGCCTCTAGGGGATAGATTCCAACCCTCCATCTAGTGCCTCGGATGAAGATGGAGGAAAGAACTTCTGGTAGCTGCTGAACTCTTTAGTGAAATTATTTTTTTAGGTTTGGTGTTCCAGGTTGTAACTACAGGATTCTCCAATATCTCGGTTGAAACCAAGCCCACCCCGCTTTGGGGGTGGGGGGATTATCTTGTCCTGCAATCACTAGTGGTGTCACTGTAAGGGTATAACCTGACACGTACGTTTGTACAGGAAGACTGCACAAGTGTCTGTAGAGACTCTGCATAATTTTTTTTTTTTACCATGTATATGTTTGTATAATTTTTACATGTCATGTGGTAGATTTTCCCCAATCTAGTTATTTTCTAGACACGTGGTTTAATGCAATGACAGCAAACAACAAAAAATGATATATATATATTTTTTTTTATAAGGGATGTAAGCTTTATACTAACAGAGTTCTAGATTAAAAAAACATGCTTGGAATTTTTTCTTTAAATAAAGTAATTATTGCCCATGCAAAGATCTTTGGAATTTATTTAGTATTTCAAATACTATTAGTATCACTTTAGCTAAATGTGTTAAATTATTTGTATGTGATAATGCTACATCTATAGTATTCCAATATCATATAGTATACTGCCCTATATACCCAAATACTTTATAAAGTTCCATTATAGTAAAAATAAAATGGTCTAACAAATTTATAGCATGTCATTTAAGCACTAGCGATGCCGCAAAGCTATATGTTTGAATTAGGGTTGCACCGATACCGATACTAGTATCTGTATCGGTGCCGATACCAGGTATTTGCATGAGTACTGTACTCATGCAAATGCACCGATACTTAAACCGATACCTCCAATTCCTACCCATATGCCATCTTGTGGCATTTTTCAAACTGTATGTTCCCATTTCATTTTAAGCTGGAGTGGAGACTTAACTAAAAATTGTTCTGCCAATACAAATTGCTGTTATTTGTATTATTGTACATCAGAGCAGTCATTCAGACAAACCCCTGAAGTACTGGGCAGTTAATAAACTGAGATTTAAAGGCCCAAATATATCTTTCTAACCCATGCAGTAGTGTGAAAATTGAAAGACTGTTCAGCTTAGCGTCAAACGTCCTTGCTGTTAGCAGACTTATTAAGGAACAAAAGCATCTCTGCATGTTCAGCTATAAGAACTTTCCACTAACTTTTGAAAAAATATTCTAATTGCTAGATTGCCTGTTATACTACTAGTTCTTCTCTTGAACAATTATGCTCAAAACATACTGTACTCTCAGGAACAACCTTAGCCAGGGCTGGACTGGGAATAAAAAGGTGCCCTGGAAAAATATGAAGACCAGCCCTATTTTCTGTTGAGTCAGTAGAATGCAAATGCCCCATTTTTCTCAAAGGGGATTACTGTGATACTCCTTCCCCAATATTATTTTCAGAATTAAATTATATTACTTTGCATTAAGTACAAATGTTAGATTGATTAGTTATATAGGCACCCTACAACCCAATTGCATCCAGTAATCCCCCCTTTAAATTGTAGCTTTCCAGCCCTAGCTGCTGCAGCTGTTATTTATTGTTGCTATTATTAACATGTTATTGTGATATTTTTATTTATAAACATGTTCTGTAAACTTTGTGACAATAAGCACATAAAACTGTTTTATTATTTCAAAATGTCTTTTGAGATAAAGTTCTTAATTTTAAAGAAGTGATCTTAAATCATTACTCTGTAATGTGCTAGGTAATCTATCATGACATAAAAAAAGGATCGGTAATTGGTATCGGTGAGTATTTGAAAAGTATCGGTACTTGTACTCGGTCTTAAAAAAAAAAAATTGTGGGGGCGGAGCTAGCTCTTGGGCTGAATGGTCGCATATTCTCTTAGCTCTGGCTATACTATAGGTAAAATACAAGCTTGGCGACCATCCAAGCCCAAATATTCGAATATCATTAAAGATCAGAAAGCTCAGTATGCTCTGATATTCCATATTAGCAAATCTGACAAGGGCGATATTAGCTAGGAGAGATCTTGTGACATTTGTGTGAATCTAGCCGTCAGCAGTTATTAGGAGCGGCCATCTTTGGACCCACGCAGCTACTGGTGTGAAGCAAGGAACTGTTTACAGCCTTCCCTTCTACTCTCAATTGCGGTCCCAACTGTACTGCTTTACGATGGAGACCACGGAGGTTATTAAATTAGAGATACAGAATTTTTTACAAAGCTGCCGAGATGTGTTGGAGCACACATTTAAAATGGCGTCCCAGCAGATAGCAGCAATACCTACAGGACATGATGCCTCCACAGCTACTCGCAGAGACGGTGACGCTTTGGGGCCCCGGCGGTCACCACTCACTAGGCAAGGTTTAAGGAATGCTGTGGAGACAGAGGCTATGGAAACAACATCTAACATGAGCGGGACAGCTGAGGGAGACAAAGAATCTGTAGTAGGATGCTCAATTGCCACAGACGCTACCTATACTGTTATGGATAAAGAGAACTGTATTTTTCAGACAAATCACCAGATGCCAATCTTAGTGACACTATACGGGGCAAGCAAGTCTGAAATATTAGAGCACAAGAATTGGATTGCTCTCAAGAGGACGGCGACATCCCTTACTGTGGCTCCTGCCAACTTAAAGGAACAGCTTCAAACAGTTTGGGTCGACAAAACGGCAGTCTGGGACAGTCCAAGCTCAATAACATTTGATTACCCCTGTTACTCGGACTACACCATCCAGCTTGACTGGTATGCCACAATTCAGAACTTCATTTTTTGTGTGGTGAGCTTAACATTTCCTGAGGCTGGGATCGGATAATGTATTTGAGTAGTTATAGGTCCTTTTGACATCTTCCACACAGGACACAATTTATTAAAAGGACAGAAGCTAGATTGTTATATCCTTGACCAGAGAGACTGTATTCCAAGTAAAGCATGTCCCTACTATATATACCGTTGGTTTGCTACCTCCCTATGTTAATAGTGTATATCAGCGTTAGTTTTTAGTTAAGAGGTGTGAGATATGCTGAATGTTAGATGTCAAACGTTTTGTTAAATAGTTATTTTAATGTTTTTTTTTTCTTATCTATCATCAGTTTCTTGATTAATGTATGTAGCCATCTGTTTACATATCAGCTACTCATATTTGTGCTCTTATTATGAAGTCACTGTAGTATTATTACATGGGTATGTAAATTACTGCTTGAACCACTGATGGATCTTAGACCTTTCAGTATATGCTTGTCTGTTTCGCTGGGTTGCCTGCGGCCGGGGTAACCTAGTACGGATAAAATATCACTGTTTCCATAGGTGTACTCTAGGACATAATGCCTACACCCCTCACTTAAAGTTCTATATATAATTCATTTCACACCACCATATAAGGATATCCTAATGCTGTATCTGCCTGTGTAATAAGACACACTTTATTTTTCTTCCTCCTACGTGCACGGATAGACCATATATCATTTACATGGAGGCAGAAGCATACGTTATGATTTCTATAGGTTCCACATATCCCCTTTCACTTACTCTATACATAGACCTTTTAAGGCTGATTGTAGGTGTATATATATCTGTAAAATATTAAGGATAGCCCCCAACTGCTTATATCGGGTATATCGTTAAATATTGGATTAGTCTTATGCTATTAGTTGGCTGAACCCGACCCCCCCCCTAAGAGTTTTCTCTTAGTATTAGTTTGATAACTAAATTCAGGAACATAGATTCCATTAAATTTCCTTATTATTATCGTCATGTTTCAGCGGCTAGTAATACTCCCACGTTTACTTGGTACAATGTTAGTCCTACTCTCCTTCTGTTATTATAATTTTTTTTCTAGAGGTTAGGGACCCATGTGTGGTCTCTTTAGTTTCAGGAGAGTGCTATAGTAGGCTATATTTTTTAAAGTTTTATACCTATCTGGCCACATGCAGTTCTAAGGGCCCAGGAGTGGCCCTATATATTAAATTGAAAAACTGAGGTTAATTCTCTGGCTCTTCAAATCACATAGGTAAAATATCAATATTCTATCACATTTTAGATATTCAACTACAGTAACGGTAAGCTTTTATCTTTACTCTCTTGTATTGTGATGTTTGGTTTATATGCAGTATTGTATATCTTTATGTGCCCCTACGGGCTAGGGGCCTTTGTAAGTGTTTATTCTGTACTGCTTTATATTTTACCTCAATAAAAACTATTTAAATAAAAAAAAAAAAATTGTATCAGTGCAACCCTAGTTTGAATACAGTAAATGGTTAGACATATTAAAAATTACTGCTCAGGACCCAAAGAGCACTGCTGGTCCAAGTGGGAACTGCAGCTGATCCAATCAGCAGTGCTAGTTAAACAGCTGGGTCGTTCCACTAGCGCTGCTGTTTGGATCTGCAGCAGTTTCCATCTGGGAAAAGCAGTGCTCTGCAGGTCCTGAGCAGTACTTCCACTATATATTTAACCCTTTTGCAGCAGTTAACCACAGAGCACTAAAGGGTTAAAATTACATTCTCTAACAAATTAGCACAAGTAATTTTTTTAATATAATGGCATTTTAAAGTTGTGATACTGTTAGTATTTCTTTAATCACGTAAACAATAAGTGTTTTTTTACACTTTTATAGGTAAAATACTGAATATACCATACATTGAGGTAATGGTATATCATGTTTCATTTGATGTGCATTTTCACAAGTCTTCTTAATAAAATCTATTTAAAATATCCAAAAGCCACAGTCCACTCGTGTTTTATGACCGGATAAACTACACTCTACACATAATAACCCAAATGAAAGAATCAGACTAAATGCGCCCACATGTATGCTTTCAGCCATAATGCATGGCTGTCAAACCACAACCAGCAGCCATGCAAATACACCAATGAGCATTAGATTTCATAGTTGCCAGGTTGTGTGGTCAAGCGCATGACCTGTTACCATGAATACTAGATTTCTCTGACAACCCTCAAGTGCTGCTGTGTTGTGAACTAACTTTGAACAACCTTTATACCACAGGTTATCCTGATTAGAGATATTCTTACCTTTTAAACCCCCTAAACATGGAAATCATCTGACTGTGCAACTGCACCCTAGTGGAGAAACTCTGCTCTCTGTTACCTGTCCTCTCTATTGGAAGGCTTAACCAGTTTATATCATACATAGGAGGGAAACTAAAGATTGAGAAAGTAGATCTACAATGAGAGTTTTATGTAGAAATCAATAAAAGGAAATAGTGAGTCAAATTCTGGGAGCAATCACTCCATTGATTTGGTGTTCTCAAATAAGTACAAGGTTCAAACACATAGGCTTCATATAAATGCAATTATAAAGACTGACTACTGAAAATATCTATTCTATTAATATCTATTCTATTAAAAAAACAGCCAGCTTCAGTTAAGAGTAAAACAAAAATAAAATCCACAATTCCTGTGGTTTGATGTCCAGTTCTAGTGGTTCTTTTTACCAGATCTATTACAAGCAAGTGGAATCAACAAGAAAAGCTTTGCTTAATATTGATGCTAGAAGAACATCTCTGCTGGATTATAACATGTGCTAGGTTACAAAAATAATTCTTGATTGCTCCAAGCCTATTAAATACAATGGGTTTATTAGTCCACAAACGTGTCACTTTCAATTTTGTATAATGTTTACTTGCAAGACGCAAAAGCCATTGTTTCTTAACCACAGACTGTAAACAAACACTTTCTGAATATTAAATTCTGTTATAAACGCTAAAGTCATACAAAACAGCATCTGATAATATGCATAAAACGTCTCACACTTATAGCTGACTGTATAGTTAATTTATAGATACAATGTCTCTATCTTTCGTGCGAACATGTTAAATTTATAGTTTAATCTCAGGCAATATCTTAAGGGAGTTATAAAATGATAATATATGATCTCTGACATTAGTAAAATAATAAACTTGTGACAAAGTCTGCAGTTGTTACAAACAGAAGAAGCAAATCAAAACCTGATTAATTGTATTCTAGTATTGGTTTCTTATCAAACTTAAGGAGTGTATTAAGCAACTTGCCTGTTAAACATTTAGGAGAACTATGAGGGTCATAATTTGGGTAAGGGCGAAAAAACAGCAACATTAAAAAGGGACATAAAACAAGTTGGGATAAAGACAAAATATAATCTGTACTTTAATTACTTTACCTGCAAATTTATACTGCAGTGCCTCGTCATTAACCCTTTCTTTTTAGTTTCTGAATTGTAGAGCTCCAACTTCCCCCCCCCCCCCACATTTCCTTTTATGGCTGAAGCTATAGCCACCTTTGTTTTGGTAAAATGCATAAGTGAATATGGATTATCTGCTGGAGCATACCTAGAAGCTGTAAACTCAGTCGAAATGGGGGTGGAGTTAACTGCTCCAGACAGCACAGCTTTGTAACTAATTTTCCTTATTTTTAAAAATTATTTTAAAATACTTGCCAGCAATATTTAAACAATTTATGCAAACTATTTTTACTTAATTAGCCCTTTTAGGATATGCACGGATCTCAACATGGTTTATGGCACTTTAAGCCAGAAGTTGCATTCTCAGGCGATTTTGATCTTTATGGAAGGGCAAACTGCACTACCTGTCTAACACATGGCTCGTCTGTGTGAGTCATACTGCATTAAGGTCATCCTAAGCAAAGGCTTGCTTTTATGTTTAAATGACTTCACCCACAATCTCAACTATAACCTCACTCAATTTAAAGATTCACAGGAGACAGAAGAGTGAATTTGTGCCTTTCTTTACTCAACAATAAAAACAAATACAAGAAAGAAAATTCCTATCAACAGTTTAAGCATTAAAATGTGAACTGATAAGCAGTACATTCTGGTGCATGTGATAACTGTTACACAAGAAATAAATCAATAAATATTGTTTAGACCAGAAGTTCACAGTATGAAAGTTTATATTTCTTGCAGTGTCTACCACCAAATGTCACAGTTGTTTACCTGAATGTTAAAGAGATGCGCCAACTTATCGGGCTCACTTCCTTTCCTGTTGTGGATACATTTTTTAACAGATCACAAAACAAAAGACCTATCAGAAAAAGCTACTATTAATAAATAAGAGATGGGAGAAAAAAAAAAAAAAAAAGGTTATCAAGAAAAAGAAAGAAAAAAACGGGAGACGCATGCCTCACTACAGAACCTACATAACATATAGAAGTACCAGTCAGATTAATTTCTGAATAGCAACAACTTTAAGCACAAAGAGTTCTGGGACTGTAATGTAGAAAATGCTGGCATCGGTTGAAAGGGAATCAGGATTTATATCAAATAAGTGTTTATTTTTTCAGTTTGTTGATAGTCCTTCATTGGCAGAGATTTTCAGTCATTTGTCCTTTTCAGATTCCAACGCGTTTGTCAAGATTCCTTTGTATGCTGCAAAGAAACCCAGAGACAAAATTTAGATCATTTGCAGCTCCTACCTAGTGCAATAGCAGGTCAACAGTCTTTAGAATGCTTTCCCCCGTACCATATCAAGAAAAGTAGGGTGTGTACAAGCTGAGTTAAGCGGTTAGCGGGTTAAAATGCAGCCTTTGTAAGCTTTTATACAGCCTGTTTAATCAGCCAGAAGAGACAGAATATAAAAGCTGCAATCCTGAGCAGCTGTTCCTCTTTAGAGTAAATTAAAGATGGGAATTAAAGGGACCGTAAAGATTTTTCTGCAGTCTTGCAATAAATTAACAGTGAGCGAGCTTGAAAATATTTGGAATGCATTAAGGCCTAGTTGTCTGCAATTGCTTTTTCAATAACCAAACTCCACCCAGCACATGCTGTATTTAAAGGAGCCAATCTGGATTTGTTCCTGGAGAACAAAAAGCTATTCATTACGTTATTTAATCTTCATTGCGTTGCAGTAACTTATTACATTGCTAAAGCCGATCAGGGACATATGTGTAAAGGTTGGATTTGTGGTGCCTGCCATGTGCTGTTTCGTTTGTCAGAATTGGGGGGAACTTACACATGAATTAGAGGAAGAGGGGTAATTTAACAATAATACAAATTATATTGCACAGTTTTACTGCACAACACTTTATGTTAAAATAACAGTGTTTACTGGCCCTTTAAATAAATAATATTATATATATATATATATATTTATATTATTTTTCTCCTTTCTAGTGCCACTTGATATTTTGACTGGCAGTCAGGCTGTATAAGCACATTCTACACAATGTCAAGTGTTCTCTACATTGTATGCACAACAAATAAAAGGGACATGAAAGTCATACAATTAAACTTTCATAATTCCGATAGATCATATAATTTAACTTTTGGTATATTGCTATCCTTTGTTGAAAAGCGTATGTAAATATACTCAGTAGCAAGTCACTACCGAAACCTAGCTGGTGATAGGCGACTAGACACATTTATTTATTGTCACTGGCTCACCAGATGTGTGCAGCTAGCTCCCAATAGTGTATTGCTGCTTTGGTGCTAATTTTACCTATGTGTTAAAACTCTTTGCAGGGGTTCAACACACAGTTATATGCAAGCAATAGCACAATAATAAGTGCACTAATATATTAGAGCATTTTCTGTTTGCACTTTCATGTCCCTTTAAGCAGCTAGTAGGGTAGTCTTAAACACCACATGAAGTCAGTCAGGTTAGTATTAACATAAATCTAAGGTCAGGTCATGGATGGCCTTATCGGTTTGTTAGTAAACTGTGCACACACCCAGAACCCTTACTAATGTAATGGAAAGTAGCTCAGCAAAGGACAGCCTGCTTTATTCCAATAGGAGCCAGCTCATGAAATAATAAATGAACACAATGATATCACATTATTTGTTAGCACTGTATCATCTAGAACACGATAAATATAGTAGGTTTGAATGTTTAACCTGTTGTGTGCTTAGGCACAAATGTGTAACAGTATTGTTCACAGAAAAGGAAGCTGGATTTATAAATGAATACCTCCAAAAGGGGTTTGTCCTTTGTCATATTCTATTTAGAGACAAACTCAAATGCTTCTTTTTTATTCAGAGTGTACAATGAAAAATTGTCAAGTTTACTTCTATTATCAAGTTTACTTTGTTCACTTAGTATCCTTTGTTAAAGGGATACTAAACCCACATTTTTCTTTAAATGATTCAGATAGAGCTTGCAATTTTAAACAACTTTCTAATTTACTCCTATTATCAATCTCTTTGTTCTCTTGATATCTTTATTTAAAAAGCAGGAATGCAACGCTTATGAGACGGCCCATTTTAGGTTCAGCACCCTGGTTCGTGCTTGCTTATTGGTGGCTACATTTAGCCACCAATAAGCAAGCATAACCCAAGTTCTGAACCATAAATGGCCCGGCTCCTAAGCTTTACATTCCTGTTTTTTAAAATATAGATAGCAAGAGAACAAAGAAAAATTGATAATAGGAGTAAATTAGAAAGTTGCTTAAAATTGCAAGCTCTAGCCGAACCATTAAAGAAAACAATTGGGTTTAGTATCCCTTTAAATAGCATACCTAGGTAGGCTCATAAGTGTGCACGTCTAAAGCAGTATGACAGCAGTGTTGCAACAAATGTTTTTTTACTATGTTATACACTGTATACACACTGCTGCCATTTAGTACTCAAAACTATAACAACTGCTGAACTATATTGCTCTAGACATATGCACGCTCCTGAACCTTCCTACCTGCTTTTCAACAAAGAATCTCAAGCAAACAAAATAAATTTGAACATTTATAAAAAAAAAAATTCCCCAACTGTACCCTTGAATTGAATCATGTTTTTTTTTTTTTTTTTTATGCACTTTAAGCATATTCCTCACCCCATAGGTGATTTGTTGTGCTAGAGGCTTCTTTTTTACATGTAACCTCACTGGTTGAGGGGCACAGATCTCTCTGGATAAAAGCATTTGAGCTACAATTTTTTTTTATTTAAAAGGGCCATGATACCCAAATGTTGAAAAACTTGAAAGTGATGCAGCATAGCTGTAAAAAGCTGACTAGAAAATATCACCTGAACATCTCTATGTAAAAAAGAAAGATATTTTACCTCAAAATGTCCTCAGTAGCCACACCCCATTGTAAAGGACTTTAAGCAGCAAATCAGTATGTCTGTCCCGGGACAGCTAAGGGATTGAGCCTTGTGCACTCATGTTATTTCCCTATTCAGTTTAAGGAAGTTTACTATCAAATCTCATGAGATCACAGTAAAAGAGTTCATGACCTCAGCACTGTTGATGCCGATTGGCTGCTGTTCATTTTTTTTTTTACCTGCAGCTGAGCAACACCTGAAGTATATATATTTTTTTTAAACAAAACTTACTCTGCTGAGCTGAGGAGATTGTGAGGTAAAATATCTTCCTTTTTTACATAGAGATGCTCAGGTGATATTTTCCTGTCAGCTTTTTGGATTATTATGTCCCTTTAAAAAAAAAAAAAAAAAGGGTGGAGAACTAACACAGCAATACTACTCGAGCTCATTTGAAGATTAGGATTGTAGAGTCATCACAGCACAAGGATCCTGTTGGGCAGATATGGTATAATCCTGTAGGATAAAGGGTTTGGGAAGGACTGAAACACAGTCAAGTAAAATTAAATGCCTAAACTGAAAGAATTTTAAGTAGTTTCTACAACTAAACCAGATTACCCCCCCACCACCTACCCATGCAGGGAAGGATTTCTGACTAGCCTGACACTATTGGAAGTCTCTAGCCCCATAAGTGAATCTTACATACTTGTTGGTTGGGATCAATCAACGGTCAATAAGATTGCTGGATATAGTTAAATCTGAACTTTTGACTGCATAAAAGTCTCTCACCTTCAGAATATCTCAATAGCTTGAAAAAAAGGGAACTGATTTTTTTTCTGCACCCTCATTCGTTAATTTGTTAAAAGTAGCCGATTGCTTTTCATTTTGAAAACAAAATTGAAAAAAATATTAAAAAAAACTTTGTTGTATTTGTCAGACCCTGACTTTACATCTAATCAATAATGGAGAACAAATTAGTTTTAAATCATTAAGCTGTTAAGGACTTGCATAAAACAGCACTGGAAGAACCTGGACTTTTTTTCTTCTTAATGACTGTACTTGGATCTTTAGCAGGTCAAGGGGGCACCTGAGACTACAATCAAGATAATTTATTTTGCAGTGTGAATTAAAGGGACAGTCTATTTTAGATGGTTCATAAAAAAAAAAAAAAAAAAAAAAAAAAAAAATAGTACAAATTTATACATTTTAATTTTTTCAGAAAAAAAAAATAAAAAAAAAATATGTTACTGTAAAAAAGCAGGGAAAAAACAAAGGATACTCCAGTGTCAGTTCATTTAAAATTAGTTTGTTTTTTTTTAATGAAAAAGAATAAAAAGCAGGATGTAAAACATCTGTGTTCTTTTCTTATGCACAGTAGAAAGTTTGTCTACATAAATATTTTCAAACTATTTCTCGGTGCTTACTAAAAGCCCAGATTTTCACGGTGTGTAAACTACAGCATGTGATAAATAATCAGCTGCTTAGTAAATGTGGTAATCTGTTTAATCTGTTCTGTTAGTAGGTCCTGAGGTCTAAATTAAAGTAACTTTGGTCCACAATGTCCACTAAAAAAAAAACAAACAAAAAAAAAAACACACCTTTCACTAAAGCAATTAATTTTTTTCACCAACTGGCCGCTACTTTGGGGTAAATTTATAAAGATGCATTTGCAGCCTTTTGAGGCTATAAGAGAGCCTGCAGCCACAAAACTGCTTCTTTTGCCTCTCCACCTCCGAGGTGGCGAGGACAATCCCCGACACTCGATTGTTTGGGGTGATTGAGATGCCCTGCTCTTGTGTAACTAGTTGCGCAGGAAAAGGGGACAGCATTGCACAAAAAAACCCTCCTGTGCAATTTTAAATTTAGCCATGCAACGCAGCATTGCAAGGGACGAATGTAGAAAACATGCTCACTGCTTGCAAACCTATCCCTCTGCAATGATAAGTTTTGCCCTTTGTTTAATCAGTGGTTTATTTATTATTAAAAAAAAAACTATAAGTGCCCAGGATGTTTGCAATGTCACTTCATCAAAATGAAATGGGCAGATTGGCCAGGGGTTACAGTTACTGAATACACAAGCCAAGAAGACTCAGAAAACATGCTGCTCTAACAGTTTATTATTTTACTTTTATGTGCCCTTTGAGTACTCTATATGCTGAAACAAAGTGTATACCATCCACTTGTTTTGTTTAATTTATTAAAGGGATAGTAAACACCAAAAATGTTATTGTTTAAAAAGATAGATAATCCCGTTATTTACCATTCCCCAGTTTTGCATAACCAACACTGTTATAGAAATATACTTTTTACCTCTGTAATTACCTTGTATCTAAGCCTCTGCAGACTGCCTCCTTTTATCAGATCTTTTAACAGACTTGCATTTCAGGCAATTAGTGCCGACTCTTAAATAACTCCACGTGCGTGAGCACAGTGTTATTTATATTAAACATGTGAACTAATGCCCTCTAGCTGTGAAAACTGTCAAATGCATTCAGATATGAGGTGGCCTTCAAAGGCTTAGAAATTAGCATATGAGCATACCTAGGTTTAGTTGTCAACTAAGAATACCAAGAGAACAAAGCAAATTTCATGATAAAAATAAATTAGAAAGTTGTTTAAAATTATATGCCCTATCTGAATCATGAAAGTTTAATTTGGGTTTTACTATCCCTTTAAGATAACTTCTGAAACGGTTTCAGCATGTAATCAGTAAACATGGACTAGGAAACTTGTGTGGTAAAAAAGGGCCAAGATTAGAGTGTTGTACCTGCCATTATAAATTAAATAAAAAGGTTTCCTATAAGTCTTCAAAAAACAAATCATCCCTTTCCTCTTCTGTCCATTCATTTCCTAACCCCCCCTTAACCGAATTCCTCTTCCCTTTTACATCCATTTGACCTCTAGTATCCGTTAACAACAAAAATTATTTTAGCTATACAGCTCTCCATGATATCTTTATATTTCGCTACAGCCTCTCAACAGGATAAAAATGATTCCAACTGGAGCTGACCCGTCTTAAAACCCATTAAAAGGTAATCCAGCAAAGGTAGGTGCAATTCCGCAGGTCCCTGCAAAACAGAGCAAAGTCACAATGGAGCAGCGCTCAAGGAGTATTATTTATTCGCAACCATACAAGGTAACAGTAATAGACAACATTTCAGACTTACATTTTCTTAGGCGTGTAAAGTCTGTAATGTTGTCTGTTGCGTTGTTACTTTCTATGGTTGTGACTATATAGATTCTTATTGAGTGCCATTGTATTGTGACTGCCTGCTTTAGGAATCAGTCATGTTCTGTTTCCCTATTACACGTGTGTGATCTTTTTATTTATGTCTTCTGTATACACACTACTCATTCTCAAGTCAGTCAGCTAAAATGATGCATTATATTTTGGTTATTTTATGAGCTGTGATCTATTCTCCATATGCGACACAGTTTAAAATGAATACTGTGCTAAAAACTTCTGAAATTAAAGCTTTGCTGAGCTCCCCTCACTTTGACTCTATGTACATACAGAGGTGCTGGGGAGGGCCTGCTGCCCCCTCTCTCGTGCCAGTAGAGATCTGCCGCTAGTGAGAGTCTGCAGGACTGTCAACAGATGCAAAAAAAGGAAAAGAAAGCGAAGAAGAGATTGAAAAATAGAAGATTGCTGTGGAATGTTAATAATAAGCCTTCAGCAGCAGGAAATGGAGCACATACCTTCCCTTGTGACTGCCTCTGCGGTGCTTAGCGCATGTCCTCCGAGATCACTTACAACACTATCTACAGTCTGATGGTGTTTCAAGAAAAATGGACGGATGAAGCGATCATAAAGAATCTGGGAACCGTTCCAGGAGAATGGAGCCATACACCAAAGGAGAAAGGCACACTGCAAAAATGACAGGGTGGGGTAAAATGAATGGTTACACAGGCAAAGGGTAGAAGTAGGTTACTTGAAGAGGTGGAAAATTACAGAAGAGAAAGATGTAAGCAAGAAATGGGGCAATTTTATTGAGTTAGGAATAGCAGTGGTGTAAAAATAATACTCATGAGTTAAAGGGATATGAAATCCAAAAATGTTCTTTTGTGATTCAGACAGAGCAAACAAAGATTAAAAAAAAAAGAAAAAAAAGAAAAGAAAGAGGTTTCCAATTTACTTCAAATTTGCATTGTTCCCCTTGGTATTCTTTGTTGAAGAGAAACCTAGGTAGGTGTCTGGAGCACTACATGACAGGAAATAGTGCTGCCATCCAACGCTCTTGCATATAGATAACATTCTTGCAAAAATGCTGTCATATAGTGCTCAAAACACGTGTATATGTCCCTGAGCTTACATCCCTGCTTTTTAACAAAAGATACAAAGAGAATGTAGAAAATGTGATAATAGAATTGAAATGGTTTAAAACTGCATGTTCTGAATCATGAAAGAACATTCATGGGTTTTATGTCCCTTTAATGGTGCAAACAAACGTCAGTCTTAGCCTGATTCAGCAAGACAAATTCTCAGATCAATACGTGAATTACTATCTCCCTGAAGCATCTCACCTTCCCAAGGTAGTAAAAGGGAAACCAAAAGAGAAATATATCAGAGAAGAATTCCACCACACTGAACACTCCATAAACGACCCAGTAAGTCAGCCATATTGTGTCATCCTTTTTATCTGCGCTTTCAATTGCTTTGATCCTGGGATAAGAAGAGAGAGGTGATACTAAATGTTAACACACCTGATAATGACCCCTTAATTTACTGTATAAAAAGAAAAATATTTTATGCAACGTTGCGCACACTGCCACGGTGACAAAACTCAATATCTGCCTCTCTTCCTTTTGAGCAATGAGATAATGATTAATCATTCTAACCCATAACCACTCCCTAGGCTGATACCAAAAGGGATAATGGCTCGTACTTACGATGTGTAGGCTGGATACACAAAACCAATAAGATTGCAGACTAGAGACGCTCCATAACCAAATATAAGGTAGAGTCCTAAAGTGCAAACAGAACCTAGGAAAACAAAATAATGGGGTTAACAAGTGTGGGGGGGACACAGCAACAATAGTGCCATGTAGGCAATGGAATTGTTATTTTATAAAAGAAAGAACTGCAGTTAATGCACAATACTAATCCTTCTGGCACTTTAAGAAGCACAGGGCATATTAGTGGATTAGCATCACCAGACAAATATTAACCCTCCACTGCCTAAATGTGCATTTAATCTTAAAGCATCAGACAGCCTTTTCTCCTTCTAGGCAGGTGATGTTTATGGTGGAATAAGAGGAAAAGAGATTTTTATGTAACTACAAATTGCTCTTTACATTTATTACAAGTTTGTGCCTCAAAATACCGCCCCCCCCCCCAAATACTTACGAACACCACAACAATCTCTCACATCAGGGCCCAAACTAGAAAACGTCTCACTAACCCACTTCCCCAAACAGGAACGCATTAGTTATTTAGTAATGGAGGTAGAGTCCCCACGGACAGGAACCCTACACAGAGGAGACACCTCGCTAATTCCCATGATACCTGAAAGAGTGAAACTTTCTATGTTTTCTTTCCCTCCAACCTAAGAGGTGACCGTATAACTGTGTGCAATGACATCAACCTCTACAACACTGCGGATCACCTCACCTGTCGCAAGATAATACTTCTTTATGCCGGTTTTCTCCTCCACCTTGCCCAGCAGTCGCGACACCACCGAGTCTCCATTCAGGTAGTTTTTAATGCGCTCGCGGAGGGACGGCATAACGGAGCGCAAACTGCAGCTGCCCGGGACTCTGCAGACTGACACTGGATGCTTCCCCTCCGGCGGAGTCACGTGCCGGTCAGCCAATCCTTCGAGGGGCGTGTCCTGAGAATGCAGGTAAGAGACCAAGAGGGCAAAACGACAAGGAAGTTGGTTTCTTATTCAAGCTGTTTCTTATTCGTGAAATTCTGTTTCTTATTCATGGAAGTTGGTTTCTCATTCAATTTTTTTGTCAGACTGCTTTAAATTGACTTTAAAATAAAAAAAATAGGTTTTATTTAAATAATAATATGATTCATATACTATAATGTAGTTACACAGAGGTGGAATCTCTTTATATAACAATTAGATAAACAAACTTGAAAAAAGGGCAATTGTTTTTAGCCTGGCCCAATGGTGTGTTTGGCACAGAAATTGATGCCAACCCTGGCATAGGTGACATAATTCTCATTTTTGAATAAGTAACAAATATTTTCAAAGGGTTAATAACCATTGGGCCACTGATTTCACTATGAATATATACAGGGTAGATCCCCCTCCATGCCATGCAATTGTTTTTAGCTTGGCCCAATGGTGTTTTTGGCACAGAAATTGATGCCATCCCTGGTATAGGTGACATAATTCTAATTTTTGAATAAGTAACAGATATTTTCAAAGGGTTAATAACCATTGGGCCACTGATTTCACTATGAATATATACAGGGTAGATCCCCCTCCAAGTCATGCAATTGTTTTTAGCTTGGTCCAATGGTGTTTTTGGCACAGCAATTGATGCCAACCCTGGCATAGATAACATCATTCTCATTTTTTAATAAGTAACAGATACTTTCAAAGGGTTAATAACCATTGGGCCACTGATTTCACTATGAATATATACAGGGTAGATCCTCCTCCATGCCATACAATTGTTTTTAGCCTGGCCCAATGGTGTTTTTGGCACAGAAATTGATGCCAACCCTGGCATTGGTGACACAATTCTCATTTTTGAATAAGTAACAGATATTTTCAAAGGGTTAATAACCATTGGGCCACTGATTTCACTATGAATATCTACAGGGTAGACCCCCCTCCATGCTATGCAATTGTTTTTAGCCTGGCCCAATGGTGTTTTTGGCACATAAATTGATGCCAACACTGGCATAGGTGTTCTAATTCTCATTTTGAATAAGTAACAGATATTTTCAAAGGGTTAATAACCATTGGGCCACTGATTTCACTATGAATACATACAGGGTAGATCCCCATCAATGCCATGCAATTGTTTTTAGCCTGGCCCAATGGTGTTTTTGGCACAGAAATTGATGCCAACCCTGGCATAGGTGACATAATTCTCATTTTTTAATAAATAACATATTTTCAAAGGGTTAATAACCATTGGGCCACTGATTTCACTATGAATACATACAGGGTAGATCCCCCTCCATGCCATGCAATTGTTTTTAGCCTGGCCCAATGGTGTTTTTGGCACAGAAATTGATGCCAACCCTGGCATAGGTGACATAATTCTCATTTTTTAATAAATAACATATTTTCAAAGGGTTAATAACCATTGGGCCACTGATTTCACTATGAATACATACAGGGTAGATCCCCCTCCATGCCATGCAATTGTTTTTAGCCTGGCCCAATGGTGTTTTTGGCACATAAATTGATGCCAACCCTGGCATAGGTGACATCATTCTCATTTTTGAATAAGTAACAGATATTTTCAAAGGGTTAATAACCATTGGGCCACTGATTTCACTATGAATATCTACAGGGTAGATCCCCCTCCATGCCATGCAATTGTTTTTAGCCTGGCCCAATTGTGTTTTTGGCACATACATTGATGTCAACCCTGGCATAGGTGACACAATTCTCATTTTTTAATAAGTAACAGATATTTTCAAAGGGTTAATAACCATTGGGCCACTGATTTCACTATGAATATATACAGGGTAGATCCCCATCCATGCCATGCAATTGTTTTTAGCCTGGCCCAATGGTGTTTTTGGCACAGAAATTGATGCCAACCCTGGCATAGGTGACATAATTCTCATTTTTGAATAAGTAACATATATTTTCAAAGGGTTAATAACCATTGGGCCACTGATTTCACTATGAATATATACAGGGTAGATCCCCCTCCATGTCATGCAATTGTTTTTAGCCTGGCCCAATGGTGGTTTTGGGCACAGAAATTGATGCCAACCCTGGCATAGGGGACATAATTCTCATTTTTGAATAAGTAACAGATATTTTCAAAGGGTTAATAACCATTGGGCCACTGATTTAACTATGAATACATACAGGATAGATCCCCATCCATGCCATGCAATTGTTTTTAGCCTGGCCCAATGGTGTTTTTGGCACAGAAATTGATGCCAACCCTGGCATAGGTGACATAATTCTCATTTTTTAATAAATAACATATTTTCAAAGGGTTAATAACAATTGGGCCACTGATTTCACTATGAATACATACAGGGTAGATCCCCCTCCATGCCATGCAATTGTTTTTAGCCTGGCCCAATGGTGTTTTTGGCACAGAAATTGATGCCAACCCTGGCATTGGTGACACAATTCTCATTTTTGAATAAGTAACAGATATTTTCAAAGGGTTAATAACCATTGGGCCACTGATTTCACTATGAATATCTACAGGGTAGACCCCCCTCCATGCTATGCAATTGTTTTTAGCCTGGCCCAATGGTGTTTTTGGCACATAAATTGATGCCAACACTGGCATAGGTGTTCTAATTCTCATTTTGAATAAGTAACAGATATTTTCAAAGGGTTAATAACCATTGGGCCACTGATTTCACTATGAATACATACAGGGTAGATCCCCATCCATGCCATGCAATTGTTTTTAGCCTGGCCCAATGGTGTTTTTGGCACAGAAATTGATGCCAACCCTGGCATAGGTGACATAATTCTCATTTTTTAATAAATAACATATTTTCAAAGGGTTAATAACCATTGGGCCACTGATTTCACTATGAATACATACAGGGTAGATCCCCCTCCATGCCATGCAATTGTTTTTAGCCTGGCCCAATGGTGTTTTTGGCACATAAATTGATGCCAACCCTGGCATAGGTGACATCATTCTCATTTTTGAATAAGTAACAGATATTTTCAAAGGGTTAATAACCATTGGGCCACTGATTTCACTATGAATATCTACAGGGTAGATCCCCCTCCATGCCATGCAATTGTTTTTAGCCTGGCCCAATTGTGTTTTTGGCACATACATTGATGTCAACCCTGGCATAGGTGACATAATTCTCATTTTTTAATAAGTAACAGATATTTTCAAAGGGTTAATAACCATTGGGCCACTGATTTCACCATAAATATATACAGGTTAGATCTTGCTACATGACATGCAATTGTTTTTAGCCTGGCCCAATGGTGTTTTGGACACAGAAATTGATGCCAACTAATATAGGTGCTCTAATTCTCATTTTTGAATAAGTAACATATATTTTCAAAGGGTTAATAACCATTGGGCCACTGATTTCACTATGAATACATACAGGGTAGATCCCCATCCATGCCATGCATCTGTTTTTAGCCTGGCCTAATGGTGTTTTGGGCACAGAAATTGATGCCAACCCTGGCATAGGTGACATAATTCCCATTTTTGAATAAGTTACAGATATTTTCAAAGGGTTAATAACCATTGGGCCACTGATTTCACCATAAATATATACAGGTTAGATCTTGCTACATGACATGCAATTGTTTTTAGCCTGGCCCAATGGTGTTTTGGACACAGAAATTGATGCCAACTGATATAGGTGCTCTAATTCTCATTTTTGAATAAGTAACATATTTTCAAAGGGTTAATAACCATTGGGCCACTGATTTCACTATGAATATATACAGGGTAGATCCCCCTCCATGCCATGCAATTGTTTTTATCCTGGCCCAATGGTGTTTTGGGCACAGAAATTGTTGCCAACCCTGGCATAGGTGACATAATTCTCATTTTTGAATAAGTAACAGATATTTTCAAAGGGTTAATAACCATTGGGCCACTGATTTCTCCATAAATATATACAGGTTAGATCTCCCTACATGACATGCAATTGTTTTTAGCCTGGCCCAATGGTGTTTTTGGCACAGAAATTGATGCCAACCCTGGCATAGGTGACATACTTCCCATTTTTGAATAAGTAACAGATATTTTCAAAGGGTTAATAACCATTGGGCCACTGATTTCACTATAAATATATACAGGTTAGATCTCCCTCCATGACATGCAATTGTTCTTACCCTGGCCCAATGGTATTTTGGGCACAGAAATTGATGCCAACACTGGCATAGGTGACATAATTCTCATTTTTGAATAAGTAACAGATATTTTCAAAGGGTTAATAACCATTGGGCCACTGATTTCACTATGAATATATACAGCGTAGATCCCCCTCCATGCAATGCAATTGTTTTTAGCCTGGCCCAATGGTGTTTTTGGCATATACATTGATGCCAACCCTGTCATAGGTGACATAATTCTCATTTTTGAATAAGTAACAGATATTTTCAAAGGGTTAATATCCATTGGGCCACTGATTTCACTATGAATATATACAGGGTAGACCCCCCTCCATGCCATGCAATTGTTTTTATCCTGGCCCAATGGTGTTTTGGGCACAGAAATTGTTGCCAACACTGGCATAGGTGACATAATTCTCATTTTTTATAAGTAACAGATATTTTCAAAGGGTTTATAACAATTGGGCCACTGATTTCACTATGAATACATACAGGGTAGATCCCCATCCATGCCATGCAATTGTTTTTAGCCTGGCCCAATGGTGTTTTTGGCACAGAAATTGATGCCAACACCAGCATAGGTGACATAATTCTCATTTTTGGAATAAGTAACAGATATTTTCAAAGGGTTAATAACCATTGGGCCACTGATTTCACTATGAATATATACAGGGTAGATCCCCCTCCATGCCATGCAATTGTTTTTAGCCTGGCCCAATGGTGGTTTTGGCACAGAAATTGATGCCAACCCTGGCATAGGGGACATAATTCTCATTTTTCAATAAGTAACAGACATCTACTCTGTATATATTCAAAGTGAAATCAGTGGCCCAATGGTTATTAACCTTTGAAAATATTTGTTACTTATTCAAAAATGAGAATTATGTCACCTATGCCAGGGTTGGCATCAATTTCTGTGCCAAAAACACAATTGGGCCAGGCTAAAAACAATTGCATGGCATGGGGGGGGGGGGTTCTACCCTGTATATATTCATAGTGAAATCAGTGGCCCAATTGTTATTAACCCTTTGAAAATATCTGTTACTTATAAAAAATGAGAATTATGTCACCTATGCCAGTGTTGGCATCAATTTCTGTGCCCAAAACACCATTGTGCCAGGCTAAAAACAATTGCATGGCATGGAGGGGGATCTACCCTGTATATATTCATAGTGAAATCAGTGGCCCAATGGTTATTAACCCTTCGAGAATATCTGTTACTTATTAAAAAATGAGAATTAGAGCACCTATGCCAGCGTTGGCATCAATTTCTGTGCCCAAAACACCTTTGGGCCAGGCTAAAAACAATTGCATGTCATGGAGGGGGATATGCCCTGTATATATTCATAGTGAAATCAGTGGCCCAATGGTTATTAACCCTTTGAAAATATTTTACTTATTCAAAAATTAGAATTATGTAACCTATGCCAGGGTTGGCATCAATTTCTGTGCCCAAAACACCATTGGGCCAGGCCAAAAATAACTGCATGGCATGGAGGGGGATCTACCCTGTATATATTCAAAGTGAAATTAGTGGCCCAATGGTTATTAACCCTTTGAAAATATCTGTTACTTATTCAAAAATGAGATATATGTCACCTATACCAGGGTTGGCATCAATTTCTGTGCCAAAAACACCATTGGGCCATGCTAAAAAAAATTGCATGGCATGGAGGGGGATCTACCCTGTATAAATTCATAGTGAAATCAGTGGCCCAATGGTTTTTAACCCTTTGAAAATATCAGTTACTTATTAAAAAATGAGAATTATGTCACCTATGACAGGGTTGGCATCAATTTCTGTGCCAAAATCACCATTGTGCCAGGCTAAAAACAATTGCATATCATGGAGGGGGATCTGCCCTGTATATATTCATAGTGAAATCAGTGGCTCAATGGTTATTAACCCTTTGAAAATATCTGTTACTTATTCAAAAATGAGAATGATATCACCTATGCCAGGGTTGTCATCAATTTCTGTGCCAAAAACACCATTGTGCCAGGCTAAAAACAATTGCATGTCATGGAGGGGGATCTGCCCTGTATATATTCATAGTGAAATCAGTGGCTCAATGGTTATTAACCCTTTGAAAATATCTGTTACTTATTCAAAAATGAGAATTATGTCACCTATGCCAGGGTTGTCATCAATTTCTGTGCCAAAAACACCATTGGGCCAGGCTAAAAACAATTGCATGGCATGGAGGGGGATATACCCTGTAGATATTCATAGTGAAACCAGTGGCCCAATGGTTATTAACCCTTTGAAAATATCTGTTACTTATTCAAAAATGAGAATGATATCACCTATGCCAGGGTTGGCATCAATTTCTGTGCCAAAAACACCATTGGGCCAGGCTAAAAACAATTGCATGGCATGGAGGGGCATCTACCCTGTATATATTCATAGTGAAATCAGTGGCCCAATGGTTATTAACCCTTTGAAAGTATCTGTTACTTATTAAAAAATAAGAATTATGTCACCTATGCCAGGGTTGGCATCAATTTATGTGCCAAAAACACCATTGGGCCAGGCTGAAAACAATTGCATGGCATGGAGGGGGATCTGCCCTGTATATATTCATAGTGAAACCAGTGGCCCAATGGTTATTAACCCTTTGAAAGTATCTGTTACTTATTCAAAAATGAGAATTATGTCACCTATGCCAGGGTTGGCATCAATTTCTGCGCCAAACACACCATTAGGCCAGGCTAAAAACAATTGCATGGCATGGAGGGGGATTTACCCTGTATATATTCATAGTGAAATCAGTGGCCCAATGGTTATTAACCCTTTGAAAGTATCTGTTACTTATTCAAAAATGAGAATGATGTTATCTATGCCAGGGTTGGCATCAATTTATGTGCCAAAAACACCATTGGGCCAGTCTAAAAACAATTGCATGGCATGGAGGGGGATCAGCCCTGTATAAATTCATAGTGAAATCAATGGCCCAATGGTTATTAACCCTTTGAAAGTATCTGTTACTTATTCAAAAATAAGAATTATGTCACCTATGCCAGGGTTGGCATCAATGTATGTGCCAAAAACACCATTGGGCCAGGTTAAAAACACTTGCATGACATGGAAGG
This sequence comes from Bombina bombina, assembly GCF_027579735.1. Lineage (NCBI taxonomy): Eukaryota > Metazoa > Chordata > Amphibia > Anura > Bombinatoridae > Bombina > Bombina bombina. The sequence goes on along the minus strand of NC_069500.1, from coordinate 734,743,657 downwards.
GGATCTACCCTGTAGATATTCATAGTGAAATCAGTGGCCCAATGGTTATTAACCCTTTGAAAGTATCTGTTACTTATTAAAAAATGAGAATTATGTCACCTATGCCAGGGTTGGCATCAATTTCTGTGCCAAACACACCATTGGGCCAGGCTAAAAACAATTGCATGTCATGGAGGGGGATCTACCCTGTATATATGCATAGTGAAATCAGTGGCCCAATGGTTATTAACCCTTTGAAAATATTTGTTACTTATTCAAAATAGTAATATTTGTAGTGGTGCCAACGTATGCCCTTTTTTCAAGTTTGTATATCTAATTGTTATATAAAGAGATTCCACCTCTGTGTAACTACATTATATGAATCATATTATTATTTTAATAAAACCTATTTTTTTATTTTAAAGTCAATTTAAAGCATTCTGACAAAATAAATTGAATAAGAAACCAACTTCCATGAATAAGAAACAGAATTTCACGAATAAGAAACAGCTTGAATAAGAAACCAACTTCCTTGTCGTGAGGGCAAAGTGTATTTGAATACCTAAACATTTAAGTGGGCAGCTACTGTACCCATTGTCTTTATATATATCTATATATCCCAGTACATGCATTTTGTAAATGTAATTTGTGTGTATGTTCATTCAGCTATAGTTTAAAGGTACAAATTGTAATGTAATTTTGTTTTCCCTTTAATGTTTTTTTCCAATTACTTTTTATACCTGCTACAGAGCATATCATGTATGGGGACTTGCACCTTTAGGAAACAACTATTTTTTCTCACTGAAACCACGCCCCATTTAAATGAGCTGAGCTTGCAGGAACAGCGGACCTCCTTATCTTTTTATTAGGGCTGCAACTAACGATTATTTTCATGATTGATTAATAGGATAAAAAAAAAATCAATACCATCTTTTCCTATATTTAAAATAAAATGTACAAACTGCGTGTTACAAATATAAATTCAGACTAAGGTCCTGATATTCAAAACCTCTCTGCTCAGGTGAGATTTTCTAAAATGATTCTCCAGCACTGCAAGATCTCTAGTAAAATTTTCAACAGGCAGATTTTGCTTTAATTCTCTAAGGGGCGTTCCCTGTATTTCTGTATGTAAAGGAGAGACAAGCGCAGTGCAATATAGCACTGCATGACATGACAGTTCTGCTGTATTTACACTTTGTGCTTTCTATTTTATATCACTTTACACTTAAGACATTTAAATGTTGCACTTTCTATTTTGTATTTTTATTTTGTGTACAGTAGTGTATTTAGTGATTTTACAAATTCTGATTATAGAGCAGACTTCACAGTGACAGAACTCATTCAATTTTCTAAGAAAATGCAGGAACCTGGAAATCCCAGAGAGATGAGAGATGACTTCCATAGATAGTAATGATGCTCTCTGGGATAGAAAATTTCTCATGGGAGAGAGAAGGTAACTGGAGAACCCCTGGGGCTGATATAAAGGCTAAGTTTGCATCAATTCCAAATTATACTGAAATGTTTTCACTACAATTTAATTTGCCTTTGTCTATATTTTAGTATATATTAATTTTCTGTTAGTTAAAATACATTTATTGTAAATTTTAAACAAACTTCACCTGCATACAGCTGGTGAGACAAATCAGTGAGACCAGCTTGTTTAACATTCACAAGACTGGTGAGAGAGCTTCAGACACCCAGGGAACTTCCTTGTACCTCCCACTTTCTGAAAGTGTTAGTTTTAGTTTGCAATGCAGTAAATTTAAGGTGCAATGTAATTTGTATATATAAACAGAAATATACAAAGTATGATCATAATTTGTAAAAGATACACAAAAGTGTAACAAAACTCTCATATCATGCAGTGCTGTATTGCACTGGGCTTGACTCTCCTTCATATATAGAAATGAGAGAGCTCACAGTACTGGAGACTGTTCTGCCCTTTTTCTTTTGAATATTGAGTGAGTTCAACCCTTGTGAAATCTGAACTGCAATTTCTCTCCAAGCTGGAGCACCTTTGAATATCAGGGGCGCGATCCGATATACGGCGCAGGTTTCGGAGCAAGCGTGGAAACTACGCCGCCCGTAGTTTCACCTTGCACCTCGACCTATCACATATACGGTGCCGACAGTTGCTAAAGTGCCATAAGTCTGACAAACTAGCGATGTCCAGAAATAAGCGTAAGTACAAATTACCCCCTAATGTGAGCCCCCTACCCCGCCACCACCTACATTAACTATATTACCCCCTAATGTGAGCCCCCTACCCCGCCGCCACCTACATTAACTATATTAACCCCTAATGTGAGCCCCCTACCCTGCCGCCACCTATTTTAACTATATTAACCCCTAATCTGAGCCCCCTACCCCGCTGCCACCTATAATAACTATATTAACCCCTAATCTGAGCCCCCTACCCCGCCGCCACCTATTTTAACTATATTAACCCCTAATCTGAGCCCCCTACACCGCCGCCACCTATTTTAACTATATTACCCCCTAATCTGAGCCCCCTACACCGCCGCCACCTATATTAAATATATTAACCACTAAACCTAAGTCTAACCCTAACACCCCCTAACTTAATTATTATTGAAATAAATCTAAATAATATTAATATTATTAACTAAATTATTCCTATTTAAAACTAAATGCTTACCTATAAAATAAACCCTAAAATAGCTATAATATAATTAATAATTACATTGTAGCTATTTTAGGGTTTATATTTATTTTACAGGTAACTTTGTATTTATTTTAACTAGGTACAATAGCTATTAAATAGTTAATAACTATTTAATAGCTACCTAGTTAAAATAATTACAAAATTACCTGTAAAATAAATCCTAACCTAAGTTACCATTACACCTAACACTACCCTATCAATAAATTAATTTAAAAAACTACAATTATCTCAACTAAAATACAATTAAATAAACTAATCTATATTACAAAAAACAAACACTAAATTACAAAAAATAAAAAAAGATTACAAGAATTTTAAGCTAATTACACCTAATCTAAGCCCCCTAATAATATAACAAAGCCCCCCAAAATAATAAAATTTCCCTACCCTAAACTAAATTAAAAAGTAATCAGCTCTATTACCAGCCCTTAAACGGGCCTTTTGCGGGGCATTGCCCCAAAGTAATCAGCTCTTTTACCTGTAAAAAAAAGAACAACCCCCCATTACAACTAACCACCCACACACCCCTACTCTAAAACCCACCGATCCCCCCTTAAAAAAAAACCTAAGTATAACCCCCAAGTGGTCCTTACCTGTCCTGAAGACCGGCGGAGAAGGTCCTGTTCCAGGCTGAGAAGTCTTCTTCCAGGCGGCGACCTCTTCTTCTTCTTCCAGGAACCATCCGGCGTGGAGCAGAGGAGTTGAAGATCGATGACCGCGGAGCTGAAGACCGTCCTCTTTGGAACTGAAGACTGGCGATGCTGGAACTGAAGATCGGCGACGCTGGAACTGAAGACCGGAGCCATGGAGCGTGGAGGATCCTCTTCATACGATCTCCGCCGTACACTGAATAGGAATTCAAGGTAAGCGATTAAAAATTGCGTCCCTTGAATTCCTATTGCCTGATTTGAGCATTCAAATTCAAATCAGCCAATCGGATGAGAGCTACTTTAATTCTATTGGCTGATTTGAATAGCCAATAGAATAAGAGCTACTGTAATTCTATTGGCTATTATAATCAGACAACTCTCATATCACGCAGTGCTGTATTGCACTGAGCTTGACTCTCCTTCATATATAGAAATGAGAGAGCTCACAGTACTGGAGACTGTTCTGCCCTTTTTCTTTTGAATATTGAGTGAGTTCAACCCTTGTGAAATCTGAACTGCAATTTCTCTCCAAGCTGGAGCACCTTTGAATATCAGGGGCGCGATCCGATATACGGCGCAGGTTTCGGAGCAAGCGTGGAAACTACGCCGCCCGTAGTTTCACCTTGCACCTCGACCTATCACATATACGGTGCCGACAGTTGCTAAAGTGCCATAAGTCTGACAAACTAGCGATGTCCAGAAATAAGCGTAAGTACAAATTACCCCCTAATGTGAGCCCCCTACCCCGCCACCACCTACATTAACTATATTACCCCCTAATGTGAGCCCCCTACCCCGCCGCCACCTACATTAACTATATTAACCCCTAATGTGAGCCCCCTACCCTGCCGCCACCTATTTTAACTATATTAACCCCTAATCTGAGCCCCCTACCCCGCTGCCACCTATAATAACTATATTAACCCCTAATCTGAGCCCCCTACCCCGCCGCCACCTATTTTAACTATATTAACCCCTAATCTGAGCCCCCTACACCGCCGCCACCTATTTTAACTATATTACCCCCTAATCTGAGCCCCCTACACCGCCGCCACCTATATTAAATATATTAACCACTAAACCTAAGTCTAACCCTAACACCCCCTAACTTAATTATTATTGAAATAAATCTAAATAATATTAATATTATTAACTAAATTATTCCTATTTAAAACTAAATGCTTACCTATAAAATAAACCCTAAAATAGCTATAATATAATTAATAATTACATTGTAGCTATTTTAGGGTTTATATTTATTTTACAGGTAACTTTGTATTTATTTTAACTAGGTACAATAGCTATTAAATAGTTAATAACTATTTAATAGCTACCTAGTTAAAATAATTACAAAATTACCTGTAAAATAAATCCTAACCTAAGTTACCATTACACCTAACACTACCCTATCAATAAATTAATTTAAAAAACTACAATTATCTCAACTAAAATACAATTAAATAAACTAATCTATATTACAAAAAACAAACACTAAATTACAAAAAATAAAAAAAGATTACAAGAATTTTAAGCTAATTACACCTAATCTAAGCCCCCTAATAATATAACAAAGCCCCCCAAAATAATAAAATTTCCCTACCCTAAACTAAATTAAAAAGTAATCAGCTCTATTACCAGCCCTTAAACGGGCCTTTTGCGGGGCATTGCCCCAAAGTAATCAGCTCTTTTACCTGTAAAAAAAAGAACAACCCCCCATTACAACTAACCACCCACACACCCCTACTCTAAAACCCACCGATCCCCCCTTAAAAAAAAACCTAAGTATAACCCCCAAGTGGTCCTTACCTGTCCTGAAGACCGGCGGAGAAGGTCCTGTTCCAGGCTGAGAAGTCTTCTTCCAGGCGGCGACCTCTTCTTCTTCTTCCAGGAACCAGCCGGCGTGGAGCAGAGGAGTTGAAGATCGATGACCGCGGAGCTGAAGACCGTCCTCTTTGGAACTGAAGACTGGCGATGCTGGAACTGAAGATCGGCGACGCTGGAACTGAAGACCGGAGCCATGGAGCGTGGAGGATCCTCTTCATACGATCTCCGCCGTACACTGAATAGGAATTCAAGGTAAGCGATTAAAAATTGCGTCCCTTGAATTCCTATTGGCTGATTTGAGCATTCAAATTCAAATCAGCCAATCGGATGAGAGCTACTTTAATTCTATTGGCTGATTTGAATAGCCAATAGAATAAGAGCTACTGTAATTCTATTGGCTATTATAATCAGACAACTCTCATATCACGCAGTGCTGTATTGCACTGAGCTTGACTCTCCTTCATATATAGAAATGAGAGAGCTCACAGTACTGGAGACTGTTCTGCCCTTTTTCTTTTGAATATTGAGTGAGTTCAACCCTTGTGAAATCTGAACTGCAATTTCTCTCCAAGCTGGAGCACCTTTGAATATCAGGGGCGCGATCCGATATACGGCGCAGGTTTCGGAGCAAGCGTGGAAACTACGCCGCCCGTAGTTTCACCTTGCACCTCGACCTATCACATATACGGTGCCGACAGTTGCTAAAGTGCCATAAGTCTGACAAACTAGCGATGTCCAGAAATAAGCGTAAGTACAAATTTCTGGAGTCGCCAGTGACTTACGGCACTTTAGAAACTGTCGCCGCCTAAAAAAAACTAACTAAAGTATAAAATCTCCCGTAAATAGCCCGACACGTATACCCCTCTATCCGCAATCCCCCCTCTCACTCCTAATAATAAATATATTAACCCCTAAACCCGGACCCCACCACAAGCTACATTAAATGTATTACCCCCTAATCTGATCCCCCTACACAGCCGCCTGCTATATTAAATGTATTACCCCCTAATGTGAGCCCCCTACCCCGCCGCCACCTACATTAACTATATTACCCCCTAATGTGAGCCCCCTACCCCGCCACCACCTACATTAACTATATTACCCCCTAATGTGAGCCCCCTACCCCGCTGCCACCTACATTAACTATATTAACCCCTAATGTGAGCCCCCTACCCTGCCGCCACCTATTTTAACTATATTAACCCCTAATCTGAGCCCCCTACACCGCCGCCACCTATATTAAATATATTAACCACTAAACCTAAGTCTAACCCTAACACCCCCTAACTTAATTATTATTGAAATAAATCTAAATAATATTAATATTATTAACTAAATTATTCCTATTTAAAACTAAATGCTTACCTATAAAATAAACCCTAAAATAGCTATAATATAATTAATAATTACATTGTAGCTATTTTAGGGTTTATATTTATTTTACAGGTAACTTTGTATTTATTTTAACTAGGTACAATAGCTATTAAATAGTTAATAACTATTTAATAGCTACCTAGTTAAAATAATTACCAAATTACCTGTAAAATAAATCCTAAGTTACCATTACACCTAACACTACCCTATCAATAAATTAATTAAATAAACTACAATTATCTCAACTAAAATACAATTAAATAAACTAATCTATATTACAAAAAACAAACACTAAATTACAAAAAATAAAAAAAGATTACAAGAATTTTAAGCTAATTACACCTAATCTAAGCCCCCTAATAATATAACAAAGCCCCCCAAAATAATAAAATTTCCCTACCCTAAACTAAATTAAAAAGGTAATCAGCTCTATTACCAGCCCTTAAACGGGCCTTTTGCGGGGCATTGCCCCAAAGTAATCAGCTCTTTTACCTGTAAAAAAAAGAACAACCCCCCATTACAACTAACCACCCACACACCCCTACTCTAAAACCCACCCGATCCCCCCTTAAAAAAAAACCTAAGTATAACCCCCAAGTGGTCCTTACCTGTCCTGAAGACCGGCGGAGAAGGTCCTGTTCCAGGCTGAGAAGTCTTCTTCCAGGCGGCGACCTCTTCTTCTTCTTCCAGGAACCAGCCGGTGTGGAGCAGAGGAGTTGAAGATCGATGACCGTGTAGCTGAAGACCGTCCTCTTTGGAACTGAAGATCGGCGATGCTGGAACTGAAGATCGGCGACGCTGGAACTGAAGACCGGAGCCATGGAGCGTGGAGGATCCTCTTCATACGATCTCCGCCGTACACTGAATAGGAATTCAAGGTAAGCGATTAAAAATTGCGTCCCTTGAATTCCTATTGGCTGATTTGAGCATTCAAATTCAAATCAGCCATAAGAGCTACTGTAATTCTATTGGCTATTATAATCAGACAATAGAATTACAGTAGCTCTTATTCTATTGGCTATTCAAATCAGCCAATAGAATTAAAGTAGCTCTCATCCGATTGGCTGATTTGAATTTGAAGGCTCAAATCAGCCAATAGGAATTCAAGGGACGCCATTTTTAATCGTGTACCTTGAATTCCTATTCAGTGTACGGCGGAGATCGTATGAAGAGGATCCTCCACACTCCATGGCTCCGGTCTTCAGTTCCAGCGTCGCCGATCTTCAGTTCCAGCATCGCCGGTCTTCAGTTCCAGAGAGGACGGTCTTCAGCTCCGCGGTCATCGGTCTTCAACTCCTCCGCTCCGCGCCAGCTGGTTCCTGGAAGAAGAAGAGGTCGCCGCCTGGAAGAAGACTTCTCCGCCTGGAACAGGACCTTCTCCGCCGGTCTTCAGGACAGGTAAGGACCACTTGGGGGTTAGACTTAGATTTTTTTAAGGGGGGATCGGGTGGGTTTTAGAGTAGGGGTGTGTGGGTGGTGGGTTGTAATGGGGGGGGTTGTTCTTTTTTTTTACAGGTAAAAGAGCTGATTACTTTGGGACAATGCCCCGCAAAAGGCCCTTTTAAGGGCTGGTAATAGAGCTGATTACTTTTTAAATTTAGTTTAGAGTAGGGGAATTTTATTATTTTGGGGGGCTTTGTTATTTTATTAGGGGGCTTAGATTAGGTGTAATTAGCTTAAAATTCTTGTAATCTTTTTTTATTTTTTGTAATTTAGTGTTTGTTTTTTTTGTAATATAGATTAGTGTATTTACAGTGTGGAAAAAAAGTATTTAGTCAGCCACCAATTGTGCACGTTCTCCCACTTAAGAAGATGAGAGAGGCCTGTAATTTTCATCATAGGTATACCTCAACTATGAGAGACAAAATGTGGAAACAAATCCAGACAATCACATTGTCTGATTTGGAAAGAATTTATTTGCAAATTATGGTGGAAAATAAGTATTTGGTCAATATCAAAAGTTCATCTCAATACTTTGTTATATATCCTTTGTTGGCAATGACAGAGGTCAAACGTTTTCTATAAGTCTTCACAAGGTTGTCACACACTGTTGCTGGTATGTTGGCCCATTCCTGCATGTAGATCTCCTCTAGAGCAGTGATGTTTTGGGGCTGTCGCTGGGCAACATGGACTTTCAACTCCCTCCAAAGGTTTTCTATGGGGTTGAGATCTGGAGACTGGCTAGGCCACTCCAGGACCTTGAAATGCTTCTTACAAAGCCACTCCTTCATTGCCCAGGCAGTGTGTTTTGGATCATTGTCATGATGAAAGACTCAGCCACGTTTCATCTTCAATGCCCTTGCTGATGGAAGGAGGTTTGCACTCAAAATCTCACGCTAAATGGCCCCATTCATTCTTTCATGTACACGGATCAGTCGTCCTGTTCCCTTTGTAGAGAAACAGCCCCAAAGCATGATGTTGTCACCCCCATGCATCACAGTAGGTATGGTGTTCTCTCTCCTCCAAACACGACAAGTTGTGTTTCTACCAAACAGTTCTACATTGGTTTCATTTGACCATATAAAATTCTCCCAATCCACTTCTGGATCATCCAAATGCTCTCTAGCATTCTTCAGATGGGCCTGGACATGTACTGGCTTAAGCAGGGGGACACGTCTGGCACTGCAGGATCTGAGTCCCTGGAGGCGTAGTGTGTTACTGATGGTAGCCTTTATTACATTGGTCCCAGCTCTCTGCAGGTCATTCACTAGGTCCCCCGTGTGGTTCTGGGATGTTTGCTCACCGTTCTTGTGATCATTTTGACCCCACGGGGTGAGATCTTACGTGGAGCCCCAGATCGAGGGAGATTATCAGTGGTCTTGTATGTCTTCCATTTTCTAATTATTGCTCCCACAGTTGATTTCTTTACACCAATCTGCTTGCCTATTGCAGATTCAATCTTCCCAGCCTGATGCAGGTCTACAATTTTGTTTCTGGTGTCCTTCAACAGCTCTTTGGTCTTCACCATAGTGGAGTTTGGAGTGTGACTGTTTGAGGTTGTGGTCAGGTGTCTTTTATACTGATAACAAGTTCAAACAGGTGCCATTAATGCAGGTAATGAGTGGAGGACAGAGGAGCCTCTTAAAGAAGAAGATACAGGTCTGTGAGAGCCAGAAATCTTGCTTGTTTGTAGGTGACCAAATACTTATTTTCCACCATAATTTGCAAATAAATTCTTTCCAAATCAGACAATGTGATTGTCTGGATTTGTTTCCACATTTTATCTCTCATAGATGAGGTATACCTATGATGAAAATTACAGGCCTCTCTCATCTTCTTAAGTGGGAGAACTTGCACAATTTGTGGCTGACTAAATACTTTTTTCCCCCACTGTAACTGTATTTTAGTTGAGATAATTGTAGTTTATTTAATTAATTTATTGATAGGGTAGTGTTAGGTGTAATGGTAATTTAGGTTAGGATTTATTTTACAGGTAATTTGGTAATTATTTTAACTAGGTAGCTATTAAATAGTTATTAACTATTTAATAGCTATTGTACCTAGTTAAAATAAATACAACGTTACCTGTAAAATAAATATAAACCTTAAAATAGCTACAATGTAATTATTAATTATATTGTAGCTATCTTAGGGTTTATTTTATAGGTAAGTATTTAAATTTAAATAGGAATAATTTAGTTAATATTATTAATATTATTTAGATTTATTTTAATAATGATTAAGTTAGGGGGTGTTAGGGTTAGACTTAGGTTTAGTGGTTAATATATTTAATATAGGTGTCGGCGGTGTAAGGGGGTCAGATTAGGGTGTAGTACATATAATATAGGTCGCGGCGGTATACGGGGCTCACATTAGGGGTTAATATAGTTATAGGTGGCGGCGGGGTAGGGGGCTCAGATTAGGGGTTAATAGAGTTATTATAGGTGGCGGCGGGGTAGGGGGATCAGATTAGGGTTTAATAGAGTTATTATAGGTGGCGGTGGGGTAGGGGGATCAGATTAGGGGTTAATATAGTTAATGTAGGTGGCGGCGGGGTAGGGGGCTCACATTAGGGGGTAATACATTCAATATAGCTGGCGGCGGTGTAGGGGGTCAGATTAGGAGGTAATACATTTAATATAGCTGGCGGCGGTGTAGGGGGATTAAATTAGGGGGTAATACATATAATGTAAGTGGCGACGGGGTCCGGGAGCGGCGGTTTAGGGGTTGAACACTTTATTAGGGATTGCGGCTGGGGATTGCGGTTGACAGGTAGATAGACATTGCGCATGCGTTAGGTGTTAGGTTTTATTTTGCAGGTAGTTTAGGGAGTAACGGGGCTCCAACACTCAGCGTAAGGCTTACTACGCCTGCAATTTGTGGCGAGGTGAAAATGGAGTAAGATTTCTCCATTTTCGCCACGTTAGTCCTTACGCTGTATATTGGATACCAAACTGCGCGGGTTTGGTATATCACTCTATGGGCCAAAAAACTACGGCTGAAGGGTGAAATATACGAGTGTAACTTCTATGTTACGCCGTATATGTGATACCAAACCAGCGCAAAATTTGGCGTTGCTGGCTTTTGCGGGCGACGCTGCATATCGGATCGGGCCCCAGGGCCTCAAAGTTTACATTAACACAACTGTTTGTCCAGTTTTTAAGCAGCAGAACAAATTTTTATAAATAAGCAAAAACCACAAACTATTTGAAAAGAGGTAGAACTAGATGGAGATAGACTATCACTGTTATCAAATTGTTATTCACACTTCCAGAAACTTTGCCTTGAAATACAAAAATGTCAACATGCCTATTTGCTCCTGACTGAGGCTGGCTTTCTTTTTGCAGCTATTTTGCCTGCAGCAGAGAAGAGGCGCTCAGATTGTGATGTGGTGCCTTTAATGCATAAGAAGGATTTTGCTAATTTCGCCAAGGTAGGATATTTATCTGTGTTTGCTCTCCACCAATGCAAAGGGGTTTCCTCCTTGGCAAGGGGCCTCTCAACAAAGTAAGCCAGGACTTAATTTATATATTGGCAGTTGATGTCCTCCTCTGGTTGCCCCTCTTTAATCTCTTCCTCACTGCTGCCTCTAGACTCAGAGTCAATATCTTGTACAGTACATATAATTGGAAATTAACAACAAAATATAAGCAATTTCTATATCTTGGCCCATACCCTGGGTAATACTTACCAGTGAGACCCCCTCTTCTGTGGGGCGTGGACAAAGCTATCCACTCCCCTCATTTACCATAAAAAGCATACACCTAGATTACGAGTTTTGAGCGATATAGGGAAAGTAACGAACGCAACAAAAGTGGCGTTATTTAATTCCCTATAGCGCTGCCATTAAAAACACGGCTTGCACAAGCGATATGGAGATTTTAAGCTCCATACCTCTCCCAAAACAAGCGCTGTGTTTGACGTGCTCATGCACGCTTTCCCCAGAGACATCAATGGGGAGAGCCGGCAAAAAAAGTCTAACACCTGCGATTGCGGAAACAAAAGCTTCGTAACGCAGCCCCTTTGATGTCTATGGGGAAAAAGAAAAGACAGTTTAAACCTAACACCCTAACATAAACCCCAAGTCCAAGCACCCCTAATCTGCTGTCCCTGACATCGCCAACGCATGCCTACAGTTATTAACCCCTATTCCGCCGCTCCCGTTATCGCCGCCACCTAAATAAAGATATTAGCCCCTAAATCTCTGGCCTCCCACATCACTACCAGTAAATAAACCTATTAACCCCTAAACCGCCAGCCCCCCACATTGCAACAACCTAAATTAAACTATTGACCCCTAACCCTAACTTAACCATATCCCTAATGTAACCCTAACGTAACCCTAACACTCCTAACTTTAACATAATTAAATTAGATATAAATTAAATTTACAATTATTAACTAAATAAACCTATTAACCCCTAAACTGCCAGTCCCCCCACATCGCAACAGCCTAAATTAAACTATTAACCCCTAAAGTAACCCTGACAGAACCCTAACATAACCCTAACCCTAACACCCCCTAACTGTAACATAATTAAATTAGATCTAAATTAAATTTACAATTATTAACTAAATAAACCTCTTAACTGCCAAACCGCCAGCCCCCTACATCGCAACAACCTAAATTAAACTATATTAACCCCTAAACCTAACCCTAACGTAACCCTAACCCTAACACCCCCTAACTTTAACATAATTAAATTAGATCTAAATAAAACTTACAATTATTAACTAAATAATACCTATTCAAAACTAAATACTTACCTGTAAAATAAAACATAAGCTAGCTACAATATAACTAATAGTTACATTGTAGCTAGCTTAGGTTTTATTTTTATTTCACAGGTAAGTTTGTATTTATTTTAACTAGGTAGACTAGTTAGTAAATAGTTATTAACTATTTAATAACTACCTAGCTAAAATAAAGACAAAAGTATCTGTAAAATAAAACCTAACCTAAGTTACAATCAGTGTTCCCTAACTACCTGTGAAATATAAGTCTTCATGGAGGCGGCCTCTTCAATCTTCATCCAGGCCGCATCTTCTATCTTGATCCCGGAGGCACGGAGCGGGTCCATCCTGAAGACATCCGGCACGGAGCATCTTCTTCATACGGTCGCCGCCGTATACTAAATCTTCAATGCAAGAGTCGATAAACTTACAGTTTTTGAAGTCCCGCTTGAACGATCTTCATCCCGGAGTTGAAGTCCTAATCCAGGTGGCGAGAAGTCTTCATCCAGATGGCCTCTTTAATCTTCATCCTGGCGGCGAAGTCCTGATCCAAGCGGCGAGAAGTCTTCATCCAGGCGGCCTCTTCAATCTTCATCCAGGTGGCATCTTCTATCTTGATCCCGGAGGCGCAGAGCGGGTCCATCCTGAAGACATCTGGCACGGAGCATTCTCTTCATATGGTTGCCACGTATACTAAATCTTCAATGCAAGGGACTTCTCCGCCGGGATGAAGATTGAAGAGGCCGTCTGAATGAAGACTTTTCGTCGCCTGGATTAGGACTTCAACTCCAGGATAAAGATTGTTCAAGCGGGACTTAAAATACTGTAAGTGGATCGTCAGGGGGTTAGTGTTAGGCTTTTTTAAGGGTTTATTGGGTGGGTTTTATTTTTTAGTTTAGGGTTTGGGCAGTAAAAGAGCTAAATGCCCATTTAAGGGCAATGCCCATACAATTGTCCTTTTCAGGGCAATGGGTAGCTTATGTTTTTTTAGATTTAGGTTTTTTATTTTGGGGGGTTGGTTGGGTGGTGGATTTTACTTTTGGGGGTCTTTGTATTTTATTTTACAGGTAAAAGAGCTGATATCTTTGGGGCAATGCCCCACAAAAGGCCCATTTAAGGGCCATTGGTAGTTTATTGTAGGCTAGGGATTTTTTTTATTTTGTGTGGGCTTTTTTATTTTGATAGGGCTATTAGATTAGGTGTAATTCTTTTTTATTTTTGATAATTTTGTTTGTTATTTTCCGTAATTTAGTGTTTTTTATTTTTTGTAATTTTGTAATTTTTTTTGTAAATAGTTTGTAATTTTTAGAGTAGTGTTAGGATTTTTTTAATGTGAAGTTTATTTTATTTTAATTGGTAGTTAGTTTAATATTAGTTTAATAATTATATTAGTTTAATTGTTAGTTTAAACTTAGTTTTTTTAATTTGACAGGTAAGATTTAATTTAAGATAGGGAAATTGTCATTTTAATATAAAGTTAGGGGGACGTTAGGTTTAGGGGTTACTAGTTTAAATTAGTTTATTGCGATGTGGGGAGCTTTCGGTTTAGGGGTTGATAGGTTTATTATAGTGGCTTGCGGTTTAAGGCTTAATAACTTTAGTATAGCGGGGGCGATGTGGGCGGACGGCAGATTAGGGGTTAATAAAATGTAAATAGTGTTTGCGATGTGGGAGGGCAGCAGTTTAGGGGTTAATAACTTTAGTATAGTGGTGACGATGTCGGGGAGCGGCGAAATAGGGGTTAATAATTTTTTTTAATGGCGGCGATGTCGGGAGCGGCAGATTAGGGGTTAATAAATTTATTATAGTGTTTGCTATGTGGGAGGGCCTCAGTTTAAGGGTTAATAGGTAGTTTATGGGTGTTAGTGTACTTTTTAACATATTAGTTATGAGCTTTATGTTACAGCTTTGTAGCGTAACACTCATAACTAATGACTTTAGATGGCGTTACGGATCTTGTAGTTTTAGGCTGTAATGCCGTTTTTTTTAGCCAGAACGCAAAACTCGTAATACCAGCGCTATGGGAATCCCATTAAAAAACATAATTTTTAAGAGTGCGGGACTGACGTTGCGTTACAGGCTAAAAGACATGCGGTACACCTTTACCAACGAGACTTGTAATGGCTGCGTTAGGGAAAATGATGTGTTATGGACCACAACGCTGCTATTTGACTCATAACGCCAAATTTATAATCTAGATGTTAGAGAGATACCACCCCTTCCTCCTCCTAGAGATGTCCTGCCAAAACAGGTGAACCAAACAAAGGGATTTCAACTCCAGGATAAAGATTGTTCAAGCGGGACTTAAAATACTGTAAGTGGATCGTCAGGGGGTTAGTGTTAGGCTTTTTTAAGGGTTTATTGGGTGGGTTTTATTTTTTAGTTTAGGGTTTGGGCAGTAAAAGAGCTAAATGCCCATTTAAGGGCAATGCCCATACAATTGTCCTTTTTTAGGGCAATGGGTAGCTTATGTTTTTTTAGATTTAGGTTTTTTATTTTGGTGGGTTGGTTGGGTGGTGGATTTTACTTTTGGGGGGTCTTTGTATTTTATTTTACAGGTAAAAGAGCTGATATCTTTGGGGCAATGCCCCACAAAAGGCCCGTTTAAGGGCCATTGGTAGTTTATTGTAGGCTAGGGTTTTTTTTTTATTTTGTGTGGGCTTTTTTATTTTGATAGGACTATTAGATTAGGTGTAATTCTTTTTTATTTTTGATAATTTTGTTTGTTATTTTCCGTAATTTAGTGTTTTTTATTTTTTGTAATTTTGTATTTTTTTTTGTAAATAGTTTGTAATTTTTAGAGTAGTGTTAGGATTTTTTTAATGTGAAGTTTATTTTATTTTAATTGGTAGTTTAATATTAGTTTAATAATTATATTAGTTTAATTGTTAGTTTAAACTTAGTTTTTTTAATTTTACAGGTAAGATTTAATTTAAGATAGGGAAATTGTAATTTTAATATAAAGTTAGGGGGACGTTAGGTTTAGGGGTTACTAGTTTAAATTAGTTTATTGCGATGTGGGGAGCTTTCGGTTTAGGGGTTGATAGGTTTATTATAGTGGCTTGCGGTTTAAGGCTTAATAACTTTAGTATAGCGGGGGCGATGTGGGCGGACGGCAGATTAGGGGTTAATAAAATGTAAATAGTGTTTGCGATGTGGGAGGGCAGCGGTTTAGGGGTTAATAACTTTAGTATAGTGGTGACGATGTCGGGGAGCGGCGAAATAGGGGTTAATAATTTTTTTTAATGGCGGCGATGTCGGGAGCGGCAGATTAGGGGTTAATAAATTTATTATAGTGTTTGCTATGTGGGAGGGCCTCAGTTTAGGGGTTAATAGGTAGTTTATGGGTGTTAGTGTACTTTTTAACATATTAGTTATGAGCTTTATGTTACAGCTTTGTAGCGTAACACTCATAACTAATGACTTTAGATGGCGTTACGGATCTTGTAGTTTTAGGCTGTAATGCCGTTTTTTTTAGCCAGAACGCAAAACTCGTAATACCAGCGCTATGGGAATCCCATTAAAAAAACATAATTTTTAAGAGTGCGGGACTGACGTTGCGTTACAGGCTAAAAGACATGCGGTACACCTTTACCAATGAGACTTGTAATGGCTGCGTTAGGGAAAATGATGTGTTATGGACCACAACGCTGCTATTTGACTCATAACGCCAAATTTATCATCTAGATGTTAGAGAGATACCACCCCTTCCTCCTCCTAGAGATGTCCTGCCAAAACAGGTGAACCAAACAAAGGGAGGGAGCCTGGTAAGTATTACCCAGGGTATGGGCCAAGATATAGACATTGCTTATATTTTGTTGTTAATTTCCAATTATCTTGGCCCCCCTGGTAATACCAGTGAGAGAATACAGAGCAATAATAAAAGAAAGGGTGGGAAATAAATGCAAAATACACAGAAATACTTTAGACCGCTGCTTCATAACTGGTGTTTCTGGCGAGTCTGAAGGCTCGCCAGAAACACAGCCCTTCAAGCTCCTTACGGAGCTTCATAAATGGGCCCCAATATCTTTAGACCAAATTTGGCAGCAGCTTAATGACGAACATCCAGCTTATAATGAGAAATATAAGTGTTGTACGATTTCCAAACTGCGGCTTGACAGATTTCTTCAGGAGAAGCGTCAGCTTGAAGCGCTGAAGAGGTTGATACAGCCCTTCTTGAATGAGCCTTAAGCCCTTCAGGTACCGGTTCCCCTTTGTCTTTATAGGCTCTAGAAATAGCCTGCACAATCCAGCGAGAAATTGTCGTTCGTGATGGAGTTTGACTTTGACGAAGACCTTTAGGAACAATGAATAACTTCTCATTCTTACGAATATCTTGAGTCCTTGAGACATAAATATGAAGACATTGGACCACATCCAAATGATACAATGGTTTGCTTTTAGAATCTGAGTTTTTAGGGCAAAATGAAGGAAGAACAATGTCCTGGTTTTTATGAAAGTCGGATACCACTTTAGGAAGGAATTCAGGAACAGTACGAAGTACTACCTTATCTTGATGAAATATAATGTTAGAGTCTTTAACTGACAAAGCTTGAAGTTTAGATTCTCAACGGGCCAATGTGATGGCCACTAGAAAAATGGTTTTCAAGGTGAGAAACCATAAGGAAATGTCACGTAAAGGTTCAAAGGGAGATTCCAGAAGAAAGTCCAAAACCAAAGGCAGGTCCCAGGATGGAATTTATGTTTTGACAGATAGACAGATATGGGCCAAAGCTTGAAATAATTGAATCATCAGAGGGTCCTAAACCCAACTAATACCAGATATTGCAGATATTGCAGAAATTTGAACCTTAAGAGTTCTAGCACTGAGGCCTTGAAGAAAATCCAGCAGATTAAATATCTTGTTTGTTGCTGTAGAGCTATTATATGAAATCATCCATGATGAGAAGATATCCCAGATACAATATTATGCTTTAGATGTAGTTCCCTTTCGAGCTTGAAGAAGCGTTTTAATGACAGGAGCTGAAACTCTTAATTGTTGTAATCTTGAGACCTCAGGAACCAGGCCGTTAACCTGAATTTGTGTGGATTCGGATGAACCACTGGTCCTTGGTTCAGCATGTCCCAAGAGATTGGAAGATACCATGGAGTTTGAATTGCTAGTTTGAGTACCAGAGGAAACCAAGGCCTGTGAGGCCAGAAGGGAACAATGAAGGTAGCTGATTCCAGCAGAATCCTTTTCAACAGTCTCGGGATGAGAGGAATTGGAGGGATGACAAATATGAGGTTGTATGACCAATTGTGGAGGAAGGCATCCACTCCTAAGGCAAAAGGTGTCAGGTGACGGCTGAAGAACTTTGGAACCTGATGATTTAATGAAGAGGCCATGAGATTGATTTCTGGAAGTCCCCAGAGGCTGATTATCCTCTAAAACAACCACCTGCTCAGTTGCCATTCGGTTAGAGAAATTCAACTTCTGCTCAAGTAGTCTGCCTTGATATTCTCTATCCCCGGGACAAGGACTGCAGAGAGAAACTGAATGTGGCATTGTGCCCATCTGAATATTGGGGAAACTTCCTTCAATGCATTTAAACTTCTTGTACCTCCTTGAAACTGGAGATAAGCTGCCGCTGTCTTGTTGTCGGTTAGGATCTTTACCGCTTTTCCCTCCAATAGTTGCTGAAATGCAAGGAGAGCCAAGAATACTGCCCTGATCTCCAGAAGGTTTGATGGAAGAGATTGATGTTGCTTCTCCTACATTCCTTGGGCATATCTGTCTTGACAATGTGCTCCCCATCCAGTCTTCCTGGCATCTGTTTGCACAATGATCCAATTTGGCCCCTGAAGAGGAAGTCCCCTGGATAGGTTCTTGGACTGTGACCACCAGAGAAGAGATATTCTCAAACACACAGGTATCCTGATATGCTGGGACAGTCCCCTGCTTCTGTTGAATTCTTGTAAGAAGTGTATTTGAAATGGGTGCATTCTCCATCTGGCCCATCTCAACATATGGATGACTGAGGACATGTGCCCTGGGAGCTTCATCCACTGGTGGGCTGTGAGGTATTTGACATGGCAGAACAGCTGGAAATATTTCAGAAGAAATTTGATTTGAACCTCTGGAAGAGACACAATCTCCTTTTGTGTGTTGAAGTGTGCTCTTAGAAACAGTAGCTTTTGACAGGGTCAAAGCTGGCTCTTTTGAAAAAGGCCTTTGGTGGGATAAGATTGATTACTGACAGAACAGACTCCATCTTGAAGTGCTGAACCTTGAGAAAGATGTTGAGAACTCGAAGATCCAGAACCGGTCTCCAGGAACCATTTTTTTTTTTTTTACCAGAAAAAGAGGTGAGTAACAGCCTTTGTCGTGATCTTGAATTGGTATCTGTTGAATGACACTGTTGCATATGAGTTTGCTGATGAACTCGAGAATGGCCTTCAGTTTCCCAGGATCCCTGGGCAGTGGAGTTTTTACTAAGCAAGGAAGACTTTCCGGCACTCCAAATGATATCCGTCTTGAAGAATACCCAGAACCCATTGGTCTGATATACTGGATGCCCAGACCTCTCTGAAATTGTGTAACCTTCCTCCCAGAGGAAAGGTCTGGGATGGCCCACCATCATAGTTTTTTAGCCTGAAAGGAAGGAAAGGACTTATCACATCCCCTGTCTCTAAACTGAAAATACGATTTTCTATCCTGATGCTGAAAGAATTCCCTTGTAGAGGAAACCTTGACATTTTTATGTGGATTACACTGCATGTAGGCAAAAGCTGGGTGAGAAAAGGACTCTTACCTCCTGTTCTCTTTGATATTAAAGTTTCCAATTGCTTAACGAACAGCATATCCCCTTTAAAAGGAAGACTCAGTAAATTCAATTTGAAACCTGTGTCAGCTTCCCAATGTCGCAGCGGCTGATAAGCAGAAAGAAGTAACCATATTACAATCTGCAAGAAAACATGTAACATTTTCATTATCTTGTAAAGAATGAGACAGGCTAGAAGACCACACTTCAGTAGCTTTAAGGGTTGAAAACAGAGCAAGCAAAGGATGAAATAAGGCCCCTTGTTGAAGATAAAGTCTTTTTAAATTCTGTTCCATTTTTTTATCCATGACATCTTCAAATGATCCTGCATCATCTACAGGGAAAATTATCTTTTTAGAAAGTCTAGCAGTCTAGCAATTGCAGCGTCAATCTTGGGAGTAGGAACTCTTGGGAGTAGGAACTCTTAATCCCTTTAATCAATAAATATTTGCAGTGTCAAATACCATAGGTAAGTCAGATTCTAAATCTTCACCATCAGAAGCACAATCAAGGTTTTGCAAATTATCCAGAGAACCCTCAGGTGATTGAGAAAAGCTTCCACCATAAATCTGGCCAATACACACTTTACAGAGTTTTTTGTCTTGCCAGCAAGGATTATCAGAAAGGGAACAGGTGGGCATAGTCTGGGCTGTATTACTATGAAAAAAGTATAACCAGCCATAAATAAATAACATGTACTACAAAACATGAAAAATACATACAGTATATATAAAATAAGTCATACCTTGTAGTTGCCCAGATTCCTCCTGGGCTGTAACAGGTTGAGGCTGAAGCTAACCTGGATCGTTCTCATCCTTCATGATGAATGCTGAACATAACAAGTGCATAGCACTTACCAGAAGGCAGACATCAAGATGTCAATTCTCAAAAAAGTTGTAACAGTACCGGTATCTTCATGGGAGTAGGAGTAACACGCTACAGTTAAAAACCATGACAAGGCTTAAAACGGTTTGTGCGTGCGCGCGAAAATGACAGCCCTCAGACGCGGCCCCCGTGACGTCCCTTACCGATGACGTCACAGTAACATGGCAGCCCCCACAAGGAAACTGTAAGGAATGGTTATTCCTACTGCCTATCGCCAAATTAGTGACCGCGGCCACAGCAACAAATGGAGCTGACAGCTGGAAGGATTACCAGCTCACAAACAGGTAATAAATAAGCCAGAGAAACAATGTAAACATTTCTTAGCCCAGAAGGTAGAAAAACAGAGAGGGACTCCTAGCCCTTGTCCACCTAGCAGGCTGGACAGAACTAGGAGGAGGAAGGGGTGGTGTCTCTCTAAGATTTTTATGGTAAATGAGGGGAGTGGATAGCTCTGTCCACGCCCCTCAGGAGAGGGGGTCTCACTAGTAAGTATTACCAGGAGGCCAAGATAATCAGCAATAGCAAGCAATCTGCTAATAATTGTGCAAACAGGTAATAGTGCATATCAATTCAAATATCAAATCCCATAAATCTAGGGCGAAGTGTAAATAATAATATACATGCAAACAGGTGTATAATATGTATTAATACTTTCCCCTTCTGGTGAACCGCAGCCGTCCCACAGTCTCTCCCAAGGTCTGTGTGAATATATCAGGTGTGCTAGCTGGAGGCGCTGGTTCAGCTTGTATCAGTCGTTGGTATCTTCCTTTCCTTTCCTTCCTCAGTTGTATAAGTCTAGGTGCAAAATAGTGGTGCTGAAATATCAGACAATACACCATACAAAGGTGAATATCTACTCACAGTGTATATTGCAGGTTACCGGCTCCTTCCCAATATGAAAAGACAATATCACAGATTCAGTAAAAAAGTTTGTCTTTATTTGGCTCAACGCAAAAGCGTTTCAACGGTCCCAGCCGTCTTTCTCAAGAGCAATAAAAGTGCTTTACAAACCAAAGCATGCTTTGGTTTGTAAAGCACTTTTATTGCTCTTGAGAAAGACGGCTGGGACCGTTGAAACGCTTTTGCGTTGAGCCAAATAAAGACAAACTTTTTTACTGAATCTGTGATATTGTCTTTTCATATTGGGAAGGAGCCGGTAACCTGCAATATACACTGTGAGTAGATATTCACCTTTGTATGGTGTATTGTCTGATATTTCAGCACCACTATTTTGCACCTAGACTTATACAACTGAGGAAGGAAAGGAAAGGAAGATACCAACGACTGATACAAGCTGAACCAGCGCCTCCAGCTAGCACACCTAGTGTAAATAATAAGCCTGAGACTATATCATATAAAATATAGTCCCAAATCACAATATAAACAATCCAAATAATGACTTCTATTATTTCTGGGGTGCACAGATAATCTAACTCACATAAGCCAGGAGTAGTTGTAAGCTGAAAAGGAAGCTTATACTGTCCTGTCAGAAG
Source organism: Bombina bombina (assembly GCF_027579735.1). NCBI lineage: Eukaryota > Metazoa > Chordata > Amphibia > Anura > Bombinatoridae > Bombina > Bombina bombina. Next base: position 734,721,828 of record NC_069500.1, on the reverse strand, counting down.
ATCTGTGAATGCTATTAAATTATATATATATATATATATATATATATATATATATATATACATATTATTATTTAATATACTGTATATAGATGGTTATATTCACCAAATAATTAATTTTATTTGTAAAACTCCAAAAGGTCACTGTGTGAGCAAGCCCCCCTCTCTCACTCATCAAATAAATTACTTGCATAGTTATTTCAGAAAGAACAAAGGCTTAGACTGTTGTATAGAAAGACAGATTGTTTCAAAAAGATAGTCATCTGTATATTCCAGATCTTAGATCAGACAGTCATTTCAAAGAAAGGCAAATTACTTCAAAAAGATGGCCATCTATATGTTGTATATTGTAAATCTTGGATCAAACATGAAGATTACCTTTCTTGATTAACAGAACATCTGAGAAGAACAAGATTATCAGATAGATGACCCCATACAGTGATATACAGACACAATGTCTGAGAAATGGCTGGATTTCTTTTTAGACTTAATGAGATTCGTTAGCTGAAGAAATGGCTCATGTCACCTATGTTTTAATTGTCCCCTGCGGAGTTTCCAATATGCAACCCCAGGCAAATTATCATTGCAAGTCTCTGTATGACATAAAAAAATAAAAAATAAATTAATCTTGCAAAAGAAATAATATCTTCATATAGTTAAGGACTCAAATTAATATATACTGTATATATATATATATATATATATATATATATATATATATATATATATATTCAGACAACATCTTAAATATGAACATGTCTTAACCTATATATTTTGGAAGCATAGAATGTTATAAGGATTTAAAATTAACTTTTTTAACAACATTATTTTATTTTAGACATCTAAAGGACAAATTGGGATACATATGCTGAGTTAATAAATAACAATACAGTCAATTTAAGATGCCCATTGAATGTTAGCCGTGAACATGGATCTGTGTGTTAAAAAAATTGTTGGGAATGTAAAACATGCTGTGTTTGTATGAATATATATATCAGGATTTTAAATGCTATAATTTTGGGATAGTAGTAATATGATTATTAAAAATATGCCTGATATTAAAATGATCCGAGAAAATAACACTATATGGTCCTATGAATATTATACACACAGTTTATTAATATGAAATTATAGTGTATATATTAAAATATACAAGCATCTGTAATTTCCTGCTAACATAATTGAATTAAACTGTCTCTGTCTGCTGCTCCCGATGGCCTAAATCCAGTATTACAGCCAAAAGGCATTTGGTTGTTAACAAAAGATGCGTTTCCCTAGTAACCATGCATTGCCAGGGAACCAATGAAGGATAGCGTCTCCCGAGTTGACCTATGAGATGTTCAGATCTGAAGGGTCTAACCAATTCACCAATGATGGTACAGAACAAAAAGGGGTGGGGTTATATCACATGATTTAAACCCAAGCATGGAGATAGTCTGGGGATGCTGGCTGACTTTTGCTGAACTTGAGACTGAGAATAGCTGGAACATGGTCACTATAAGCAAAAATAGCTACCCTTCCTATCCACATTGCAAAATACTTCTTTTGTATTCTGAGGTGAATTGGACCTGTTGAGAAATATTGGAAGCTGAATATCGATTTGGTTATTTTTGATAAAGTATAAGAGGTTGCTAAATATAGGTAATATTTAAAACAAACATCCATTGTTGCTGTAGTTAGCAGACTTAAAGGAATAAATTGTATTTTAACCTTGTATTTCATAGCCTGTGTATTTTAAAACTAATCCTTAGTGCTAAGTAATTTATCTTTGCAAATATATATATATATTAGAATTGGTCTTAATTGTAAGTAATTAAGGATTTATTTCAGCTTAGATAAATTGGCATTTAAACTGACTATTTACATTAAGAATATATATATATATATATAATATATATATATATACTTCTGGTGTTCTAATTAGAATTGTATTAGAATGATTTGTGGGTTAAATAACTTAATTGTACCAGTCTGAATGTTAGTGGCTCAGATTCTGATATCTCATTGTGGTATTTTAAATGCAACTCTGATTTGAGAGACTATTGTGAATAAGGCAACTTGTATGATCTTTGCATAGCATATTATAATAGTTTAAACGTGTATAGTATTGATTCATATCTGGTTTTCTACAAATATATTTCAATGTGTCTATAAATTTTAACTAAGGAATTTACATTAATTTTATGTTTTTTTTATGCATTTTATTGAGGGTTTATTTTAAAGGATAATTATTAAATATATATTGTATTATAACCAGCCATATACTGAGATATTATTTGGAGGCACACTGCCGAGATATTATTAATATTTATCACATTGATATAATATATTTGTAGTAAATAGAAATTATTATTGAAAAAAAAAACATTTGTAAAAAAAAAATGAATCTAAAAAAAAATGCATTAATATTAATATCTTGAAACATTATTAAAAAATAATTTTTGAAAAATTGATAAAATATATACATTTTTCATATTTCAAAATTAATATTAATATTTTTGAAAATATTTTTTTTTATTCTCTCTTATTGGCCAAAATTGTATTAGCATTTTAATTTAACTAAATACTGAGCCAATATAATAATGTCTGTAACCAGAAGTAAATCTGTACATAGTGTTGAAATTTGTTCCCTGAAATTACTGCTTACTCCAGGCGATGTCCTTAAGATGGACATTATAGGCCACATTTAAAAGAGGTGTAATATTGCGGGTGATTTAAATGATTATATTGATATGCTTGAAATTAAGGCTAAAAATATTGCTATTGATAATGAAAGGTGGAATGAAAAAAGTGAATTAGTCCAAGAATAATTAAAAATTAATCAATGCCAAAATCTCTAAAAACACGACAAACTAATACTAAAATCTTGGCACCTTATAATATGCATTATTGACGAAATGTCACTTTAACTTATACAGAAGGAATTGCAAATACAGGGGCTAGAAGATAGTATTCGCTCCTCACGCAGATGCGAAGAGAATTTAAATATAGCCAAAAATAAAATTGATGAGTTTGCCCAAGACATGGCCACCTTAGATAAGCATAATCAAAATATACTTGCCAAGATAGAAGAATTGCATAAAGAACTCGCACAAAGCCATAGAGAATTAAGTGGTTTAAAAAGATCATATCGTCATAATGAAAACTACTCTATCAGCAATGAGGATAGTGATTATAGTGAGTTAGAGGGTGGAGCTAGCTACCCAAATAGCCCACGTAGTACTAATGTACGTAGGGGGTCTCCCCATAGTGATAGGGCAGATAGGAGATGCTCCAGCCCCAAAGATAAGTCTCCTAGGAAAGGCCGAGATATGTCTAATATGGTATATGACACCCCTAAAATAATTAAATTTTTTGGTTATGCAGTACCTAAGTTCTCCAACAAGGGAACCATTTCTATAATTGACCACTTAGAGGCCTTTGAAAATGCTTTATCCATTATGAATGTTACAAGTGAGCAGTCAAAAATCTGGGTATTTGAAGGTAAATATCACAAATTCTTTGCTTCACTAAAGGATATGAATATTGATTCCTGGAATGAGACAGTGCAGAAAGGAATTCGGGCAATATCGCACTAAAACTGCAGTGAAAATAGCTGTATACGGTTTAAAATGTAGTGCAAATCAAAGCCCTATAGAATTCCTTTCTGTACTGAAAAGTGCATACAGTATGGCTGAAGATTATCCCATATTTGAATGATCAGAATTTGTGAATTTATTTTTCAAAGCATTGCGCACATCAAAGTTAATTTAGCTAGAGGTTTTGATGAGCACTGCTCATTAGACTGGCTGATCAAAGAGAGTACAAAGATTTACTATATTCAGCAGTCCGGTGAACAGGGGGTTAAAAGGTAATCAAAACCCAGTCCCAAAATTGTGGCAGAAACTAGGGTGTCACCTAGCCCCCTCAATTTGGATTCTAAAAAGAAAAGCTATGCGGAGGTGGCCCGAGAAACTAGGCCATCGCCACAAAGTTTTAACTCTGCCCCTCCCCCAACACGGGCTGAGGCGCAGAGAGATTATGCTCAAGGGGGGGGGGGGCATAACCAGATAAATAGGTATCCCCAAAGAGAAGAATACCCACAAGGTAATAAGTATCCCCGTAAAGGTAGATACAATAAGTGGTGCAGATATTCTCAGGGTAACCAGTCGTCCCAGTTAAATAGTGCACCCCAAGAAAGCAACGCGAGACAAGCTGAACCCCAGGGGCAGCCATGCCAGGATAGAAACAACGGCCCTAATTCTGAGGGGACCCAATGGTCCAGGAATCACTACTATGGGGCATCAAGAGATAGGCCCAGGGGTAGAGGTAACTTGTACGATCAAGTAGATCAGCTTAGTACCCAGCTAATTCGGTTGAGCGAACAATTCGCTAAAATGAGTCAAGCTTTTACGGCTCAGCAACCTAGCAATCCTTTTTTAGGGGTACAGCCAGTGGCAAGCAGTGGGCCACAGGCACAGTCATAAATACTGCAGTATCACCTGAAAGAAGGGGGAGGGATATACCAAATGAAATGATAAATGTCAATAATGGTACTAATCATATTCTCTCCCCACAGACCGGAAACGGACGATTTAGCTGTGATGATGAGCAACCTCAGCCTGAAAGCATTAACAAATCTCTTACTTTGCAGCATTCTCTTAACCTTATTTCCACAGATACAGTACACAAGAACCCAATCAGCCCTATTATAGAGGACATGAATGGTAAGAATGAAGTTTCTTCTGCATCAGATAACACAGCGGATTCAGGTAACAAGTGTGCAATCATGCCAATTTTATGTGTGAAATGGTAGAAACTGCAGGGAGATATTATGTATTAGCTGAGCTGCAGGATTCAGTCTCCAACCCTATCATGGGATTAATCGATACTGGGTCTCTGGCAACTATTTTATCCCACAAGTACTACACACAGTTAAATGAGCTAACACCCCACAAACCTAAAATAAAATAATTTGATGGTTCACTAATAGGTGTTGGGGGTGACTCTCAAAGTCTACGGTACGGCATGGTTAAAATTTAAACTGGGGAACAGGGGGTCATAAGACACCCTGTCATTACAGTGGATCTGCCAACTGATTGTTTAATTATTGGTAGTGATTTCCTGAAGCGATTAAGCACCATAATTGATTGCATAAATAATGTAATTTAGTCACAAGTAAAAAGACCTATCAATTATGAGAAATCCGATATATCTCGCACCCGACATAACTGTCACTTGGTGGAAGAGAAGCCAGATGCTATGGAGATTCATTTCAGGAATAACTCTGTACCTGAAATCGCTATCTTACAAATAGATGATCAGACTCCTTTAAGTGGTTCTGATGGTAATACTTTTAAAATTTCACCTGGAAAAATAGCAAATATTTCCTTAGACGGCGATGTATTAACCATATCTCTCCTCAAGGGGGATGCTAAAATCCCTAAGGGGGGAGGCCACGCTCAATACCTTGCAGGAATTGAGAGAGTTAAAGAGGATCTATTTATCCCTATACATATGCCAAACTGGGCTTAAACAGAAAGCTAGCTATATAAGCGAAGGCTTATTAGCACAGATAGCTGAACCTAAGGTGATTAAATATCTTTCTCCCCAAGACCACTGGGTCCACAGCCTGGATGACAGGTTTGAAAGCTATAACATCACAGCAAAGTGCTTATTATCTATATCTATAGGTAATAAATCAGCGAAACACCTGTTTTTAGGTTTAAATACTCCCCATAATCAAATATACGTTGGCAATGATCTCTTACATAGATATGCCATACAAATAGATTTGATTAACTCTTGCCTCTGGAGCAGGTTAAAGGGGGACCCTGAAGTATTTCAGGATGAAAGTGCAGCCCTGAAATCAAACCAGCAATTGCCATATGCTGTGAATATGCAGGTATCTAACGATGTTATAATTCCTGCTGGAGCTGATAAATTCCTTTTACCCTTACAGGTAAAGAGAGGTCAGAAATTTAAAACTTCTGAAACACTAATTTGCCTCTCCCATAGAATACAAAATCTGGGTATCACAATGACCTATACTCCTTTGGTAAATATTGGAACTATTCCAATACATGTTATTGTGCATAACATGACCCCACAGGATATAACCTTATCCAAGGGAACTACCATAGGATATTACACTTTTGGATTCCGGAATAATGTAATTGGGCTAATACCTGAAGGATACTTAACTGAAGAACAATTAATAGAACAATCCTTTGCGTCTATGCCAGAGGGACTATTTAAAATTCAGTCTATTTATCCCTTCAGCTCAGAGGAAGGCATCTGTAAAATTGAAGAAGCCTCCCTGGTGTTTGATCAGCCGATCAAACAGCAAGAATACCCCAATACCCAGAGTAGTGGGGGCAATGTAAGTTATAATCAAGGGGACCTCACCTCTAAATTGGAAGAAGCCTATGAAATAGGACAGCCTGAAATCTTTCCAGGATTTCAGCAAATAGTCGAAGAGCAAATATCTTTAGCTAATGGCTGTTCCAGTGATGATGAAAGCCAACAGCTATGGGAACTCCTGATGGAGTACAAGGATATTTTTGCTAGGGATTCTTATGACTGTGGGACTACAGACTTGCACATTGCAAGAATCCAAACAGATCCCAATTCACCACCTGTCTTTGTTAAATAATACAGACTTCCTTTAGCCTCATATGATTCTCTCGCAGAAATCATACGGAACCTGGAAGAAAGAGGTATTATCAGACAGGTGCACAGCTCTTATAACAATCCTATTCTAGGTGTTCTTAAGCCCAATGGACAATGGTGTTTGTGTGCTGACTTAAGACAGCTAAACAAACAAGTGTACATGTCTGCCTGGCCTGTGCCATATATTGACCAGTGCCTAGCGCCGATGCAGGGATCCAAAATATTCACTGCCATTGATTGTGAAAAGGGATATTGGACCATAAAGGTACATGAGGAGGACCAGTATAAGCTGGCATTCTCATTCCAAAAGGTCCAGTATGCATTTCAGAGACTTCCTTTTGGATACATAAATTCTGGACATGAATTGGCTGTATTCATGCATAAGGCTATCCCTGATGCACTGGAAAGGGGGACTTTATCTTATGTTGATGATGTTTTAATCAAAAGCACAGACTTTGAAAAACACATTGCAGAGCTTAAACACGTCCTCAGCCAACTTAAAAGGGCAGGTGTCAAATTATCCATACAAAAAGCTCAATGGTGCCGCACTAGTGTAAACTTCTTGGGACATGAAGTTACTTCTGAAGGGCTAAATCCTCAGAAGAAATGGGTGGAAGCTATAGTAAATTCTAAAAAACCAACTAACTTAAAGGAATTGAGATCATTCCTGGGTATGATGAATTATTCTAGCAAATTCATTGATAATTATACAGCATTAGCTAAACCACTACTACTTCTTCTAAAGAAGGACGTGAAATGGTACTGGAGTGAGACTCAAGAGACAGCCATAAGAGAGCTGAAGAGAAAACTCACTCAAGCACCTTGCTTAGTGTACCCTGAAGGGGGTAAACCTTTCTACTTAGAAACAGGTTACACAGATATAAGCATGAGTGCTGTCTTATGCTAAAAGCATGATAATTTAATCAAAGCCAGTAGAAATAAAATTTAGCGATTGCGAAAAAGCCCTCTTATCTACTGTATGGGCTCTACAAAATTTCCGCAGCTATATACAGGTCGAGAAAATTATTGTAGAAACGGCCCACCAGCCTTTGCTATATTTGCAAATTGAGAGAATAAGAGATGGGAATTTGTCCCATCTTTCCTTACAAGGCTGGCCTTTAGAAATTCGCTACAAGCAGAATAAAAAGAATCCAGTCGCACAGGGACTTGCTGAGCTCCACGACTGTACTGCTAAGGATCCTGGGGAGGAATTATAAGAAGATGATTTCCTGGAGGAACAATATTGCTTTCCCTGTCTAAGATATACAATGAGGACCATTGTCAAGCATTAACTTGGGTATATGTTGATGGTTGTTCTTACCATGCCACCATTGATAATGAGTACAGATTACTCACTGGCATTGGTATAACTTGGGCAAATAGATTCCCAAATATATCTATAGGTTTCAACATCGGACCAAGATCCAGTCAAGTTGCAGACCCAACTGCTGTTCTAAAAACCATTGAAATGGCTATTGAACATGGTATTCATGAATTTGTGATCATCACTGACTCAAATTATTTGGGCGACAGTTTTGTTGAATACCTGCAAACTTGGAAAAGAAATGGCATGCAGAAAAGTAACAACAAACCAGTCAAGCATGCAAGTTATTCTGCGAGATTGATAATCTGGTAGTATCCAATGATTTAACCATACACTGAAAAAGCCCAAGGGTCATTCCAGGGTTCTAGGTCCTGATAAGGAAGGCAATGGCAATGATCTTGCAGATTCATTAGCCAAACAAGGAGCCATAACTGGAGAACTTCTTAATATCGACCACTTAATGGGTGCAATTCAGGTAGAAGCCATTACCAGAAAACAGGCAAAACAACAGAGTGAGCCTAACCTGGTACAATGGAGTCAGGATTCTCCTAGTGAGGACCTGATCACAAGTCAAAAAGAAGACCCCATTGTAGGCATCTTCTATAAACACACAGAAGATCCTGAAAGCAACCCCATCTCAAAAGATGATTGTATTGGCAAGGAAGATCTTAGAATCTTAATGAAGTCCAGATCACAATTCAAGTTACAGGATGATTTGTTGATTAGAACCTTCAAAACTGGCATCCATCAATGGGTAGTACCCACCAAGTTCCGAGATCTAATGCTTCAACATGCCCATGATGCTCCCACATCTGGCCATCGTGGCACCAAATTAACGTATGAATTATTGCGTGATTACGCCTTCTTGCCACACATGCTGAAAGATGTTCAAACTTACTGTCAAGGTTGTTTAATCTGTCCACAGTTCCAACCCACTGCACCAACGCATAGGGGGCCATTGCAGAAAAGGGGGATAGTAATGCCATGGTCAGATATACAAATTGATTTTATTGGTCCAGTAACTAGGTCATCAAGAGGTAACAAATACATGTTAACAGTGACATGCCTGTTCACTAAATGGGTAGAGTGCATCAGTGCACCTAACAATAGTGCTGAAAAATGCGCAGCATTGCTCATCAACCACGTATTTTCCAGATTTGGTTTACCCCAAAGAATCGAATCAGATCAGGGAACCCACTTCACTAGCGAAGTGATGACCAAAATGTGGAAAATACTAGGGGGGGTAGTTATCAACGTGTCAACTTTCCTGCCTTCGCCGGCCCAATACGCCCGCCTAAGCTCGCCTCACATCGCCGCCGCGGACCTGAAAAAATTCGCCTAAGTTATCAAGTAAAGCTGTCAAAAAGCCGCGGGGCGATGAGCACCGGACTGTGAGAGTTATCACTCATCCGATCTCGCTGCTCTTCGGCTGTTTGACAGCTTTCTTGCTAGCTTGTCACTAAGCACTCACACTAAACTACACTGTTCTACCCCCTATACCGGCGCCCCCGGAGCCCCCCCGCAACTAAATAAAGTTACTAACCCCTAAACCGCCGCTCCTAGACCCCGCCGCAAGTCTTATAAATGTATTAACCCCTAAACCGCCGCTCCCGGACACCGCTGCCACCTACATTATACCTAGTAACCCCTATCCTGCCCCCCCTATACCGTCGCCCTCTATAATAAAGTTATTAACCCCTATCCTGCTGATCCCGCACCTCGCCGCAAATAAATAAATAGTTTAACCCCTAAACCGCCGCTCCCTGAACCCGCCGCAACCTATATTAAATTTATTAACCCCTAATCTGCCCCCCCTACACCGTCGCCACCTATAATAAATTTATTAACCCCTATCCTGCCCCCCACTACACCGCCGCCACTGTAATAAAATTATTAACCCCTAAACCTAAGTCTAACACTAACCCTAACACCCCCCTAACTTAAATATTAATTAAATAAATCTAAATCATATTTCTATTATTAACTAAGTTAATCCTACTTAAAACTAAATACTTACCTATAAAATAAACCCTAATATAGCTACAATATAAATAATAATTATATTGTAGCTATCTTAGGATTTATTTTTATTTTATAGGTACCTTTCAATTTATTTTAACTAGGTACAATAGCTATTAAATAGTTATTAACTATTTAATAGCTTACCTAGCTAAAATAAAGAGAAATGTACCTGTAAACTAAAAACTAACCTAAGTTACAATTACACCTAACACTACACTATACTTTAATAAATTATTCCTATTTAAAACTAAATACTTAACTGTAAAATAAACCCTAATATAGCTACAATATAAATAATAATTATATTGTAGCTATCTTAGGATTTATATTTATTTTACAGGTAACTTTGTATTTATTTTAGCTAGTTAGAATAGTTATTAAATAGTTATTAACTAGTTAATAACTACCTAGCTAAAAGAAATACAAAATTACCTGTAAAATAAATCCTAACCTAAATTACAATTAAACCTAACACTACACTATCATTACATTAATTAAATAAATTAACTACAAATAACTACAATTAAATACAATTACATAAACTAACTAAAGTACAAAAAATAAAAAAGCTAAGTTACAAAAAATAAAAAAAATAAGTTACAAACATTTAAAAAAATATTACAACAATTTTAAGCTACTTACACCTAATCTAAGCCCCCTAATAAAATAACAAACCCCCCCAAAATAAAAAAATGCCCTACCCTATTCTACATTAAAAAAGTTCAAAGCTCTTTTACCTTACCAGCCCTTAAAAGGGCCTTTTGTGGGGGCATGCCCCAAAGAATTCAGCTCTTTTGCCTGTAAAAGAAAAATACAACCCCCCCAACATTAAAACCCACCACCCACATACCCCTAATCTAACCCAAACCCCCCTTAAAATAACCTAACACTGAAGAAATCTTCCATCCGATGAAGTGATCCTCCAAGCGGCGCTGAAGAAATCTTCCATCCGGGCGATGTCATCTTCCAAGAGGCGCTGAAGAAGTCTTCTATCTGGGCGAGGTCATCTTCGAAGCCGGGTCTTGAATCTTCATCCCGCCGATGCGGAACATCCTTCTTTCCCGACGGACTACCGATGAATGAAGGCTCCTTTAAGGGACGTCATCCAAGATGGCGTCCCTTCAGTTACGATTGGCTGATAGGATTCTATCAGCCAATCGGAATTAAGGTAGGAAAAATCTGATTGGCTGATTGAATCAGCCAATCAGATTCAAGTTCAATCCGATTGGCTGATCCAGTCAGCCAATCAGATTGAGCTCGCATTCTATTGGCTGTTCCGATCAGCCAATCGGATTGAACTTGAATCTGATTGGCTGATTCAATCAGCCAATCAGATTTTTCCTACCTTAATTCCGATTGGCTGATAGAATCCTATCAGCCAATCGGAATTGAAGGGACGCCATCTTGGATGACATCCCTTAAAGGAGCCTTCATTCGTCGGTAGTCCGTCGGGAAAGAAGGATGTTCCGCGTCGGCGGGATGAAGATTCAAGACCCGGCTTCGAAGATGACCTCGCCCAGATAGAAGACTCCTTCAGCGCCTCTTGGAAGATGACATCGCCCGGATGGAAGATTTCTTCAGCGCCACTTGGAGGATCACTTCATTGGATGGAAGATTTCTTCAGCGCCCCTTGGATGATCACTTCTGCCGGTCCGGGTCTCCTCTTCAGTTCCATCGGTGGCTCGGCTGAGTGAAGACGACTAAAGGTAGGATGATCTTCAGGGGATTAGTGTTAGGTTATTTTAAGGGGGGTTTGGGTTAGATTAGGGGTATGTGGGTGGTGGGTTTTAATGTTGGGGGGGGTTGTATTTTTCTTTTACAGGCAAAAGAGCTGAATTCTTTGGGGCATGCCCCCACAAAAGGCCCTTTTAAGGGCTGGTAAGGTAAAAGAGCTTTGAACTTTTTTAATGTAGAATAGGGTAGGGCATTTTTTTATTTTGGGGGGGTTTGTTATTTTATTAGGGGGCTTAGATTAGGTGTAAGTAGCTTAAAATTGTTGTAATATTTTTTTAAATGTTTGTAACTTATTTTTTTTTATTTTTTGTAACTTAGCTTTTTTATTTTTTGTACTTTAGTTAGTTTATGTAATTGTATTTAATTGTAGTTATTTGTATTTAATTTATTTAATGATAGTGTAGTGTTAGGTTTAATTGTAACTTAGGTTAGGATTTATTTTACAGGTAATTTTGTATTTCTTTTAGCTAGGTAGTTATTAAATAGTTAATAACTATTTAATAACTATTCTAACTAGCTAAAATAAATACAAAGTTACCTGTAAAATAAATATAAATCCTAAGATAGCTACAATGTAATTATTAATTATATTGTAGCTATCTTAGGGTTTATTTTACAGGTAAGTATTTAGTTTTAAATAGGATTAATTTATTAAAGTATAGTGTTGTGTTAGGTGTAATTGTAACTTAGGTTAGTTTTTAGTTTACAGGTACATTTCTCTTTATTTTAGCTAGGTAAGCTATTAAATAGTTAATAACTATTTAATAGCTATTGTACCTAGTTAAAATAAATTGAAACGTACCTGTAAAATAAAAATAAATCCTAAGATAGCTACAATATAATTATTATTTATATTGTAGCTATATTAGGGTTTATTTTAAAGTTAAGTATTTAGTTTTAAATAGGATTAATTTAGTTCATAATAGAAATATGATTTAGATTTATTTAATTAATATTTAAGTTAGGGGGGTGTTAGGGTTAGTGTTAGACTTAGGTTTAGGGGTTAATCATTTTATTACAGTGGCGGCGGTGTAGTGGGGGGCAGGATAGGGGTTAATAAATTTATTATAGGTGGCGACGGTGTAGGGGGGCAGATTAGGGGTTAATAAATTTAATATACAGTTGCAAGAAAAAGTATGTGAACCCTTTGGAATGATATGGATTTCTGCACAAATTGGTCATAAAATGTGATCTGATCATCATCTAAGTCACAACAATAGACAATCACAGTCTGCTTAAACTAATAACACACAAAGAATGAAACGTTGCCATGTTTCTATTGAACACACCATGTAAACATTCACAGTGCAGGTGGAAAAAGTATGTGAACCCCTAGACTAATGACATCTCCAAGATCTAATTGGAGTGAGATGTCAGCCAACTGGAGTCCAATCAATGAGATGAGATTGGAGGTGTTGGTTACAGCTGCCCTGCCCTATAAAAAACACACACCAGTTCTGGGTTTGCTTTTCACAAGAAGCATTGCCTGATGTGAATGATGCCTCGCACAAAAGTGCTCTCAGAAGACCTACGATTAAGAATTGTTGACTTGCATAAAGCTGGAAAGGGTTATAAAAGTATCTCCAAAAGCCTTGCTGTTCATCAGTCCATGGTAAGACAAATTGTCTATAAATGGAGAAAAATCAGCACTGCTGCTACTCTCCCTAGAAGTGGCCGTCCTGTAAAGATGACTGCAAGAGCACAGCGCAGACTGCTCAATGAGGTGAAGAAGAATCCTAGAGTGTCAGCTAAAGACTTACAAAAGTTACTTGCAAATGCTAACATCCCTGTTAGCGAATCTACAATACGTAAAACACTAAACAAGAATGGATTTCATGGCAGGATACCACAGAGGAAGCCACTGCTGTCCAAACAAAACATTGCTGCACGTTTACAGTTTGCACAAGAGCACCTGGATGTTCCACAGCAGTACTGGCAAAATATTCTGTGGACAGATGAAAACAAAGTTGAGTTGTTTGGAAGAAACACACAACACTATGTGTGGCGAAAAAGAGGCACAGCACACCAACATCAAAACCTCATCCCAACTGTGAAGTACGGTGGTGGGGGCATCATGGTTTGGGGCTGCTTTGCTGCATCAGGGCCTGGACGGATTGCTATAATTGAAGGAAAAATGAATTCCCAAGTTTATCAAGACATTTTGCAGGAGAACTTAAGGCCATCTGTCTACCAGCTGAAGCTCAACAGAAGATGGGTGTTGCAACAGGACAATGACCCAAACCATAGAAGTAAATCAACAACAGAATGGCTTAAACAGAAGAAAATACGCCTTCTGAAGTGGCCCAGTCAGAGTCCTGACCTCAACCCGATTGAGATGCTGTGGCATGACCTCAAGAAAGCGATTCACACCAGACATCCCAAGAATATTGCTGAACTGAAACAGTTCTGTAAAGAGGAATGGTCAAGAATTACTCCTGACCGTTGTGCACATCTGATCTGCAACTACAGGAAACGTTTGGTTGAAGTTATTGCTGCCAAAGGAGGTTCAACCAGTTATTAAATCCAAGGGTTCACATACTTTTTCCACCTGCACTGTGAATATTTACATGGTGTGTTCAATAAAAACATGGCAACATTTCATTATTTGTGTGTTATTAGTTTAAGCAGACTGTGATTGTCTATTGTTGTGACTTAGATGATGATCAGGTCACATTTTATGACCAATTTGTGCAGAAATCCATATCATTCCAAAGGGTTCACATACTTTTTCTTGCAACTGTAGGTTGCGGCAGGGTCAGGGTGCGGCGGTTTAGGGGTTAAACTATTTATTTATTTGCGGCGAGGTGCGGGATCGGCAGGATAGGGGTTAATAACTGTATTATAGAGGGCGGCGGTATAGGGGGGGCAGGATAAGGGGTTACTAGGTATCATGTAGGTGGCGGTGGGCTCCAGGAGCGGCGGTTTAGGGGTTAATATGTATAGAGTAGCTTGCGGTGGGCTCCGTGAGTGGCGGTTTAGGGGTTAATAATTTTATTTAGTTGCGGCGGTGTAGGGGGGGACAGATTAGAGGTGTTTAGACTCGGGGTACATGTTAGGGTGTTAGGTGCAGACATCTCCCATAGAAATCAATGGGATGTCTGGCAGCAGCGAACTTGTACTTTCGCTATGGTCAGACTCCCATTGATTCCTATGGGATCCACCGCCTCCAGGGTGGCGGTTTGAAAACCAGGTACGCTGGGCCGGAAAAGTGCCGAGCGTACCTGCTAGTTTTTTGATAACTAGCAAAAGTAGTCAGATTGTGCCACACTTGTGTGCGGAACATCTGGAGTGACATAAGAATCGATCTGTGTCGGACTGAGTTTGGCGGATCGAAGTTTACGTCACAAAATTCTACTTTTGCCGGTCTCTAGCCTTTGATAACTAAGGCGAATCAGCCTCACCACAAATATGCTGCAGAATTCCAGCGTATTTGAGGTTGACGGCTTGATAACTACCCCCCTGTGGGTCAAAAGAAAGCTCCATATTGCGTATAGAGCTGCCTCAAGTGGTGGTGTAGAGCGTTACAACCAGTCCATTGTGAAAATCCTCAAAACGTTTTTGAGTGAAACAGGTTAAGACTGGGATGTAAAACTACCTCTAGTCCTAATGGCATTAAGAGCAACTCCAAGTAGTGCTACTAAGATGTCACCTTTTGAACTGATGACTGGTAGAAGGATGGTTCTACCTCAGCATCTACTGTACAGTACATCAGACCAGAACTTGATAAATGCTACCAATACGCATCGATATGTGGAGAACCTAAGGAAGCACCTGCAATATGCCTTTGCATTCGCTCAAAGGAACTTAGAAAAGGCCGCAACTGCCACTAAAACCTATTATGATCTCAAAACGTCCAAAAAGGAATATGAAATAAATGATAAAGTTTATCTTTATAACATTGGAAGAGATGTCCTGTTACCTATAAGATTAGGATCCCTAAAAATGATACTTTTATGGATAAATGGGTCCATATTAATCAGTTGCGAGTGTGCCATCCTAGATCCCAACTACAAGTCATAGAGGGAGAATGAAATGTCATATCCCTAAATGCACTAAACACATACTGTAGTTTAAAGATGCCTAGCTAATGAGCACAAGGGCTAAAAAAAAAAATAACGGACTCATAGAAGTCTATAATGCATACTGTCAACTTCCTCACCAAATACCGCTGACTTTAAGCCAATTCAAATACATGTGTCCTACATCTATTTAAAATTGGAAGGGGGAATTATGTCAGAAGATCTGTGAATGTTATTAAATAATATATATATATATATATTAGAGCTGCAACAACTAATCGTCATAATCGATAATAATCGATTATGAAAATAGTTGTCAACAAATCTCATAATCGATTAATCGATTAGTTGGTTTGCAATTAGTTGGTCTGTGCACAACACCAGCTGCTTCACTCCAATGAACTCCTGCATATAGGATTGTGTTTTATGGTTATGTCCTTAGCCTAAAGGACGTCTACAGACGTCTACTTTTCACTTTTTCAGGACAGTATAAGTTTACAACTACCCCTGGCTTATGTGCAACCCAGATATAATAGTCATCATTTGGATTGTTTATATTAAATCTGGTAATTTGGAACTATGCTTTTCATGATATAGTGCCAAGCTGGTTGTTTACACCTTGCCCCTAGATTGATGCGAGTTATTTAAATTGATGTGCACTATTATCTGTTTGCACAATTATTAGCGTATTGCTTGCTATTGCTGATTATATGTATTGTATAAATAAATGTGTAAGGCTTTGTGCTGTTATTGATATACAGTCCTTAGCGCTTTTGATTTTGTTTTTTATTTTTTTTTATATTTTTAATAAATTGTGATAATATGTACCAGATTCAACCTTTATAAGTATATATTCGTTATTTTTAGAGCGGAGTAGATATTTCCCCTAACCTTATAGCTGGTTATTTACCATTGCATATAGATATTCAAGATATTTTTATGTTAGAATGAAGTCAAGGGTTACTTTATTGAAAAGCCCCTTGCCAAGGTAGATAACACTTAGCATTGGTGAAGAGCTAACAAAAATAAATATCCCACTTTGGTGATATTGGCAAAACCCTACTTATACACCTCAACAGCCTTTTCTCTGCTGCAGGAAATATAGCTTCAAACAGAGAACCAGCCTTAGCCAGAAGCATGTGGACATGTTGAGATATTTGCATTTCAATGCAAAGTTTCTGAAAGAGTGAATAACAGAATGTTATTAACAGTGATAGTCTAACTCTTTCTAGTTCTACCTCTTTTCAAACAGTTTGTGGTTTTGTTTTGTTTAATTATAAAACTGTGCTCTGCTGCTTAAAAATTGAAGAAACAGGTGTGTTAATGTAAAGTTTTAGTCTGAAGTTTATATTTGTAACACTCATTATGTGGATTTTATTTAAAACATAGAAAACGATTATTGATTATCTTTTTATCCGATTAGTCGATTAATCGAAAAAATAATCGGCCGATTAATCGATTATGAAAATAATCGTTAGTTGCAGCCCTAATATATATATATATATATATATATATATATATATATATATATATATACATATTATTATTTAATACATATAGATGGTTAAATACGCCAAATAATTCATTTTATTTGTAAAACTCCAAAAGGTCACTGTGTGAGCAAGCCCCCCCTCTCTCACTCATCAAAGAAATTACTTGCATAGTTATTTCAGAAAGAACAAAGGCTTAGACTGTTGTATAGAAAGACAGATTGTTTCAAAAAGATAGTCATCTGTATATTCCAGATCTTAGATCTGTCATTTCAAAGAAAGGCAAATTACTTCAAAAAGATTTTGTATATTGTAAAATTGGATCAAAAATGAAGATTCCCTTTCTTGATTAACAGAACATCTGAGAACAAGATTATCAGATAGATGACCCCATACAGTGATATATAGACACAATGTCTGAGAAATGGCTGGATTTATTTTTAGACTTAATGAGATTCGTTAGATGAAGAAATGGCTCATGTCACCTATGTTTAAATTGTCCCCTGCGGAGTTTCCAATATTCAACCCCAGGCAAATTAGCATTGCAAGTCTCTGTATGACATAAAAAAAATGAATCTTGCAAAAGAAATAATATCTTCATGTAGTTAAGGATTCAAATCTGTATATATATATATATATATAAATATATATATATATATATATATATATATATATATATATATATATATATATATATTCAGACAACATCTTAAATATGAACATGTCTTAACCTATATATTTTGGAAGCATAGAATGTTATAAGGATTTAAAATGAACTTTTTTAACAACATTATTTTATTTCAGACATCTAAAGGACAAATTGGGATACATATGCTGACTTAATATATAACAATACAGTCAATTTAAGATGTCCATTGAATGTTAGCCGTGAACATGGATCTATGTGTTAAAAAAAAATTGTTGGGAATGTAAAACATGCTGTGTTTGTATGAATATATATATCAGGATTTTAAATGCTATAATTTTGGAATAGAAGTAATATGATTATTAAAAATATACTTATGCCTGATGATAAAATGATCAGATAAAACACTATATGGTTCTATGAATATTATACACACAGTTTATTAATATCAAATTATAGTGTATAAATTAAAGGATTACTTTCTGTTATAATTTTTAAGCTAAACAACTAACATATTAAAGTTAATAAACATTAATTAAAACCTACTGACCTATACTTTCTCCAAAACGAAGTTTCATAACGTTCTAAAAGTTATATCTTTTATTCGCCTATGATGTCACGTTATCCTGCCCACTATTTTCAGCACTGTGTGTTCAAAATACTTAAACCAATAACTTTGTGTTTAAAGCGCCATTTTGAAACCTAGGTATTGTAAACGGATTGGTACAGAGCAAAGGATACCCATGGAGTGGGTTTGGAAAACAATTAAATTTGCAGACAAGATTTCTGATATACGGTAGAGATATGTTAATGGAATGCTATTGATAAAAAGCGTATTTGGGGTAGTTAGTTAGTAACAGGCATAGAAAATATTTACTTACAGTGGCCCTTTAAAAATATACAAGAATCTGTAATTTCCTGCTAACATAATTGAATGAAACTGTTTGTCTCTGTCTGCTGCCCCCGATGGCCTAAATCCAGTATTACAGCCAAAAGGCATTTGGTTGTTAACAAAAGATGCGTTTCCCTAGTAACCATGCTTTGCCAGGGAACCAATGAAGGGAGGCGTCTCCCAAGTTGACCTATGAGATGTTCAGATCCGAAGGGCCTAACCAATTCACCAATGATGGTACAGAACAAAAAGGGTGGGGTTATATCACATGATTTAACCCCAAGCATAGAGATAGTCTGGGGCTGCTGGCTGACTTTTGCTGAACTTGCGACTGAGAATTTGCTAGCTGGAACACAGTCACTATAAGCAAAAATAGCTACCCTTCCTATCCACATTGCAAAATACTTATTTTGTATTCTGAGGTGAATTGGACCTGTTGAGAAATATTGGAAGCTGAATATCGATTTGGTTATTTTTGGTCAAATATAAGAGGTTGCTAATTATAGGTAATATTTAAAACAAACATCCATTGTTGCTGTAGTTAGCAGACTTAAAGGAATACATTTGTATTTTAACCTTGTATTTCATAGCCTGTGTATTTTAAAACTAATCCTTAGTGCTAAGTAATTTATCTTTGCAAATATATATATATATTTTAGAATTGGTCTTAATTGTGAGTAATTAAGGATTTATTTCAGCTTAGATAAATTGGCATTTAAACTGACTATTTACGTTAAGAATATATATATATATATATATATATATATATATATATATATATATACACGAAAAAAGAAGAAAACTCGATCCTCAGGTTAGAATGGTAAATAAAAAGTCATTTTATTAAATCCATTAAAATCCCTGGAGGGGTCCAGTACAGCGAAAAAACATTGAGCACTGTGTACTCAAGCTATATATATATATATACTTCTGGTGTTCTAATTAGAATTGTATTAGAATGATTTGTGGGTTAAATAATTTAATTGTAACAGTCTGAATGTTAGTGGCTCAGATTCTGATATCTCATTGTGGTATTTTAAATGCAACTCCGATTTGAGAGACTATTGTGAATAAGGCAACTTTTATGATCTTTGCATAGCATATTATAATAGTTTAAACGTGTATAGTATTGATTCATATCTGGTTTTCTACTAATATATTTCAATGTGTCTATAAATTTTAACTAATATAAAGAATTTAGGAATTTACATTAATTTTATGGTTTTGTATATGCATTTTATTGAGGGTTTATTTTAAAGGATAATTATTAAATATATATTGTATTATAACCCGGCCATATACTGACAGTCCGACTCCTGAAAAGTAAATGTCTGTAGACGTCCTTCAGACTAAGGACATACAGATAAAAGCCACACACCTAGGCCTGGTGAGAGACATGGTGGCGGTGTTGGAATCTTACTATCCCCCTCCTGCTCCTATCAGCACCTGCATCCTCATCCATCTCTCTCCTCCTCCTTTGAAGTCCAGATTTTCTCCCCCCTCTCCCTCAAGGTGGCAGTTATCTATCGCCTCCCTGGACTAACCTCCCAATTCCTCGACAACTTTGCTGCCTGGCTTTCTCACTTTCTCTCTACAAATAGACCTGCTCTAATACTAGGGGACTTTAACATCCCCATTGATAACCCATCTGCCCCTGCTGCCTCTAAAGTTCTCTCACAAACTCCTTTAGTCTCTACTCACCGTGACGGACACTCTCTTGATCTGGTATTCTCCTACCTCTGCTCCCCTTCTGATGTCACCTGTCGCCCATTTCCCATCTCAAACCACCATCTGCTCACCTATAATCTCAATATACATGCTAAACCTATTTCTCTCCCCCCCCCCCGCCTCTGCACCTGTAGAAATCTGCACACTGTGGATTCTCTCCAACTTTCTAACTTTATTCAAAAACGTCTTCCCCACATTTTCACGGTATCCTGCCCTGACCTTGCTACAAACCACTATAACAATACTCTCTCCTCTGCACTCGACACCCTTGCTCCTCCACAAATACGCAAAACCCCATGTCGCCAGCTCCAGCCCTGGCACTCTCCGCAAACACGCTATATACAAAAATGCTCCCGTGTTGCTGAACGTTCCTGGAGTAAATCCCGCTTGTAACTAGATTTCCTACACTATAAGTTCATTCTTTCACTCTGCCCTTCACTTAGCCAAGCAAAACTACTTCTCTTCTCTCATATCTTCTCACTCCTCAAACCCTAAACATCTCTTCTCCATTTTCATCACTCTCCTCTATCCACGTGCACCACCCCCTTCCTCTGCCTTTAGTGCTCAAGACTTGGCAGACTACTTTTTCAACAAAACACTTACCATCCGAAGTAACATCCCACCACAAGACTGTAACCTTCCATCTCCGCCCCCGGTCACCCCCTCCACCGATCTCAGTACCTTCCCCCCAACCACTGAGAATGAAGTGAGTTCCTTAATGTCTTCCTCACACCTCACTAACTGCCCACTTGACGCTATCCCTTCACATCTAATACCTTCTCTGTCTTCTACCCTCACCCCAGCTCTTACTCACATATTCAACTGATCCCTTACTACTGGTTCATTTACATCATCCTTCAAACATGCAAAGGTCACCCCCATCCTCAAAAAACCCTTCCTCAACCTTAATTCTCCTGCAAACTACCGCCCCATATCACTGCTAATGCTAGCTTCAAAAGTCCTGGAAAAACTAGTTTTCAATCGCCTAACCCACTTCCTATCCTCCAACTCATTGCTTGACCCCCTGCAATCTGGCTTCTGTCCCCAACACTCAACTGAGACTGTCCTCACCAAGGTTACTAACAATCTTTTGTCTGCTAAAAACAATGACCACTATTCTATACTTATCTTACTTGACCTGTCTGCTGCCTTTGACACTGTTGACCATCCCCTCCTCCTACAGACTCTCAGTTCCCTTGGCCTCTGTGACATTGTCCTCTCCTGGATCCACTCTTATATCTCTAATAGGTCATTTTCTGTCTCATTTGCTGGTGACTCCTCTCTATTGCCTCTGTCTGTTGGAGTACCTCAAGGCTCTGTTCTAGGCCCTCTACTCTTCTCTATTTATACTTCCTCACTGGGTAAAATTATCAGTAGCTATGGCTTCAACTATCACCTCTATGCTGATGATACTCAGATCTACCTATCCACCCCTGCATTCTCTCCTTCTGTCCTTTCCCACATCAGCGACTGCTTATCTGGCATTTCTTCCTGGATGGCCTCTCACCACCTAAAAATCAACATGTCCAAGAATGAGCTTCTTCTAATCCCCCCATCTAATTCTACTCCAGTTTCTAACTTTACTATCACTGTTGGTGACACCACTATCTCCCCATCAGCCCAAGTTTGCTGCCTAGCAGTTACACTTGACTCCAATCTGTCCTTCATACCCCACATCCAATCGCTCTCCTGTCTCAACCATCCTGTCTCACCCACCTACACAATATCTCCAAAATTTGTCCTTTTCTGAGTGCTGAAACTAGTAAACAGCTAATCCATTCCCTAGTAATTTCCCGGGTTGACTACTGTAACAACCTACTAACTGACCTTCCGCTCTCCCGCCTCTCCCCCTTCAATTCATCCTAAATGCCTCTGCTAGGCTAATCCACCTCTGCCGAAGCTCTGTATCCCCTGAACCCCACTGAGTCCCTTCACTGGCTCCCCATTCACAGCAGAATTAAATTCAAAATTCTCACTCTGACCTACAAAGCTCTTACTAATGCAGCCCACCCTACCTGTCCTCACTCATTAACAAATATACTCCAGCCCATCCTCTAAGATCCAACAACGATCTACTCCTTGTCTCTTCTACCATCAACTCCTCCCATGCTAGACTGCAGGACTTCTCTCGTGCGGCACCAACCCTCTGGAACGCACTTCCTTGAGCTGTCAGACTTTCCCCCAACCTCTCCTCCTTTAAACGCTCCCTAAAGACTTTGTTCAGGGAAGCCTATCACCAAATCAGTAACTAATGAATTCCACTTGCGTAATAGTTGCCCTCATAACTCCACACTAATATCATTCTCACCTTTGCAGTCCCCACCTCCTGTTTCTCACCCTCCTATCCATTTAGATTGTATGTTCCCACGGGAACAGGGCTCCCAATTCCCCCTGTATTTGTTTGTTACATTTTGTACTGTCCTTTTATCTTTGTTACCCAAGGACAGCGCTGCTGAATCTGTTGGCGCTTTATAAATAAAGAATAATAATAATAATAATAATAATAATAATATAAAACACAATACCATGTTCATCAGAGTGAAGCAGATGGTGCAATGTGTAGACCAACTAGTCGAATGGGATTAGTCAACAACTATTTTCATAATCAATTGTTAACAATTAGTTTTATAATTGATTATTACTAATTATATCGATTAGTTGTTGCAGCTCTACTTTTTATATATAAATGTCTCTTTGTCTTATCTCTGACTGCATAAAGGGGCAATGGAGAGAGTGAGTGAAAAGTAAGAAAAAAAAAGTAGTACCTATTTCTCCCACCCTCACTCGGAGGATGATTACAGCTGCTGCCTCTTGTTTACATAGCTTTTCTATACAGAATACTGCAGTATTCATATTTTAGTATGGATGGTTTTTAGTATGGATGGTTTTTAAAAGGCAAAATTGACAAAATAAAAGTAAAGGAGCTATTTTAAAACAATTTAATACACTCCAACATGAAAAATGTATCACTGGAAACATATTAATGGGACATGAAACCCAAACATTTTCTTTAATGATTCGGATAGACAATACAATTTTAAACAACTTTTCAATTTACTTTTATTATCAATTTTTTTTTATCATTTTCTTTGTATCCTTTGTTGAAGGAGCAGCAATGCACTATATGGGAGCAAACTGAACACATCGGGTAGGCCAAAAAATGACAGATATATGTGCAGTTAGCTCCCAGTAGTGTATTGCTGTCCTATGCCTACTTAGATATGCTTTTAAACAAAGGATACAAAGAGAAGAAAGCAAATTAGATAAAATAAGTAAATTGGTAAGTTGTTTAAAACTGCATGCTCTATCTGAATCATGAAAGAAAAATGTTATGTTTCATGCCCCTTTAAAGATGGGAAGATTTGGGGGAACTTCCCAGAGTCAGCCATGATAGGCTGTTACATTGACAACTATGCAATAAATTATCCCATCTAGCTCTAAATTGTAAGATTCCTGAGACATCCTTAAGTGAAATTAGAATATATTATTTACATGCACTTTGCAGAGTAGAATGAGGTGTTTATTCTGCTTGTAAAAAAGCAAATGCTCTGGAGCTTTTGATGCTAACTATGGCACGGTTGCACTATTGGCCTCCCACTAAACCCTCCAAGGTTATGCTGCACAGTCATTCCTGGTAGCAGTGAATAATATCACCTAAACTAGGATGCACCCTGACTCATACACTAAACAGCTATTCAGACTTATCTTACAGTGGTAATATAGAGGACATTTGGAGTACCTTTGGAGCAGAATTTGTCAATATTAGTATGCTGCTAAACTAATCACATCTCAGATCATTTTTCTATAGAGCCAATGGCGAACAATGTTGCCCCAGCAGCAATGCAAATAAAGGACGATCCAGATACCAAGCAAGGAGCTCATTTATGAAGAGGGAAGCAAAAATGGTACTCGAGAATTGGATCCCCCTATTGTTAGAGCATTAGCTTAATCTAAACCTGAGGTTGGATGCTTTGAGTATGCAGATGACCCTAAAAAGTTAGAGGGGAGACTGGAAAGTCATGCCTTTTCTAGCAGCATTTGATAAAAGAGAATGGTGATATCCTAAGACCCAGTGCCTCGATGGTTCTAGAATTTATTGGTTAGTCTTGCAGATGCCGTTGGTGCCACATCGGAAAACCTTTGGCCTTTTCTTTGCTTGATAACATTTCATGGACTGGTCACCTGTATACCTATATACTAACAAACTAATGACACACTGATTGACATATGTGGAATTAATGGGGACCTGGGTATCGGTCTCTTCTGTGTGTAATGCTGCCATTTATAAGTCTGAGAATGCAGTATACAAATTTCTATTTACTCATGTTAAAAGAGTTCTGCTTTCACTGCCTGACACTCATTTGTTAGCTAACTTGAAGAGGTAGCCAGAAATATTATTCTTTTATCAATCATCTTGGATAAAGGAGAGTGTTGGAGAGAGCATATTACAAAATAAAAAGTATTAAAGGACCAGTCAACACATTAGATTTGCATAATCAACAAATGCAAGATAACAAGACAATACAATAGCACTTAGTCTGAACTTCAAATGAGTAGTAGATTCTTTTCTAACACATTTCAAAGTTATGTATATTTCCACTCCCCCTGTACCATGTGATAGCAATCAGCCAATCACACATGCATATACGTATAGTCTGTGAGTTCTTGCACATGCTCAGTAGGAGCTGGTGACTCAAAAAGTGTAAATATAAAAGACTGAGTACATTTTTTTAATGGAAGTATATTAGAAAGTTGTTTAAAATTACATGCTGTATCTGAATCATGAAAATTTAATAAAACCTGAGTGTCCCTTTAATCAACAGTATGGCCTAGATTTAGAGTTTGGTGGTAGCCGTCAAAACCAGCGTTAGAGGCTCCTAGCGCTGGTTTTTACCGCCCCCTGGTATTTGGAGTCAGTCAGGAAAGGGTCTAACGCTCACTTTGCAGCCGCAACTTTTCCATACCGCAGATCCCCCTATGCCATTTGCGTATCCTATCTTTTCAATGGGATCTTTCTAACGCCGGTATTTAGAGTCCTGGCTGAAGTGAGCGTTAGAAATCTAACGACAAAACTCCAGCCGCAGAAAAAAGTCAGTAGTTAAGAGCTTTCTGGGCTAACGCCGGTTTATAAAGCTCTTAACTACTGTGCTCTAAAGTACACTAACACCCATAAACTACCTATGTACCCCTAAACCGAGGTCCCCTCACATCGCCGCCACTCTATTAAAATTTTTTAACCCCTAATCTGCCGCTCCGTACACCGCCGCCAGCTACGTTATCCCTATGTACCCCTAATCTGCTGCCCCTAACATCGCCGAGTCCTATATTATATTTATTAACCCCTAATCTGCCGCCCCCGCTATCGCTGACACCTGCATATTTTTTTAACCCCTAATCTGCCGCTCCGTACACCGCCGCAACCTACATTATCCCTATGTACCCCTAATCTGCTGCCCCTAACACAGCCGACCCCTATAGTATATTTATTAACCCCTAATCTGCCGCCCTCAACGTCGCCTCCACCTACCTACAATAATTAACCCCTAATCTGCCGACCGGACCACACCGCTACTATAATAAATGTATTAACCCCTAAAGCTAAGTCTAACTCTAACCCTAACACCCCCCTAACTTAAATATAATTTAAATCTAACGAAATAAATGAACTATTATTAAATAAATTATTCCTATTTGAAGCTAAATACTTACCTGTAAAATAAACCCTAATATAGCTAGGATGTAGATGGCGCAGGTCCTGTGTGCCTCTCGATATGGTAAATGGATATCAATCTTAGGTATAGAGAAATGAATTCCAGATGTCACAATGAATGAAAACTTCACTGGTATATATAAAACGAACCGGGTGATATAAGGTGTAGTATACTCACTCTGATGAATATCAGATGTTGGCCTGTAAAAATGGATTCCTTCAATACGCGATTACCAGTCAAGCTGGGGATTTAGAAAATACACCTTTATTGAATGTGTAGCAACTCTGAGTATAAAACAACATATACTCACTTCTTAGAGTCCAAAAAGCGGCAGATTCACAAAAACAGCAGAGATGTTTTGGATAAAAGAAAAACAAACATTAATGTTGCTCAACGCGTTTCAACTATTATATCGTCTTTTTCAAGAGCCAATTTAAAAAAAAAAAGATTGCTGTAGTGTGAATCACACTTGTGGTTTAAAAACAATTTCCCGAAATTGGACTCACAGTAAATACAATGTATTTTTCACATATCTGTCTCCAATATTTATTTCTATCAAATGAATAAAACATTCCCTAAAATAAAAGTTGTTTTTATAGATTGTAGAATAAACCAATTCTATTAATTGTACTTTTTTGGTTCTAATATATATCATTGGATGAGCATAAATATGTTCGGTTCCAATCCAATGATGATAGATGTATATTGCTTGTCGTCTGATCAGTCACATGTAAAGTGGAGAGGAGGGAAGATAGAAAAAGAACTAGATAGAAGATAATTATGGTGGTGCACACTATTAGAACATATGGCCAATGGGGCCTCAATAAAGATATAAGGGTAGAAGCCTTTATGTAATATGGTTATAGTAATAAATCTTTTGACTTCACAAAAATGTTTTGAATATACACTTAGAAGAACATATGGCCAGTGGGGCCTCCATAAGGATATAGGGGTAGTATTTTTATATTAAATGGTTATATAAATTCAATTCACGAAAATGAATTTAATCATTTTTTATTTTATTTCTTACACAATTTCCATTATTCATTAAATTTTTACACATTTTTCACCAAAATACTTATCACTTAATGACAAGTAATTGACTTTTTAATTTAATTTTAATTTTATTTTTTGAGCCTTTTTATATAGAGCTCGGTTAATACAATTTCACGTTAAACTATTAAACATTAGATAAAGTATATATCACAAGATTAGCACAACCTAGAATGTTTAAAAAGAGGTTAATTGGAGTTTTTCCAATAACTTACATAAAAATGACATCATCACTAATATATACACATAACACAGTTTTCACACATTTCACACGAAATTCCACTATGTTCTTTATTTTTATTTTCTTATTAGAGCACATTTACCATTTAGGATATTTGTATGATCCTTGATAGACTAGTCATCTGTATCAATATTGTGTATTATAGTGAACTAATCATACGGACAATTGAACTTGAGAAGTGCCATTTTTTAAGGCATTTGATTGGACCTTGCTTTACATGTGACTGATCAGACGAGAAGCAATATACATCTACCATTATTGGATTGGAAGGATCACGTGACAATCCCAAACAAAGACTAACCTGATTTAGAACTGTGAGAGTATGAGTACTCGTTTGAGAACTTCCTTTTGTAAATCTTGAACTATTGGTCCTTTCAAACTAACTAGATGAATTGTGATAGGCCAAACGTATTTATTCTCATCCAATAATAAAACCAAAAAAAGTACAATTAATATAATTGGCTTATTCTACAATCTATAAAAACAACTTTTATTTTAAGAAATTTGTATTCATTTGATGGAAATAAATATTGGAGACAGATATGTAAAAAATACATTTGGCTAGATTACGAGTTTTTGTCGGTAATGGTGTGCAGTGTTAACAAGCCTTTTTTTCTCATCGCTCACTTAAGACAGCGCTGGTATTACAGGTTTTTTAAACCCAGCGTTAGCCACAAAAAAGTGAGCGTTGAGCAAAATTTAGCTCCACATCGCACTGTAATACCAGTGCTGCTTACGGTAGCGGAGAGCATGCAAAACGTGCTCGTGCACGATTTCCCCATAGGAAACAATGGGGCGGAGCCGGCTGAAAAAAAACACCTGCAAAAAAGCAGCGTTCAGCTCCTAAAGCAGCCCCATTGTTTCCTATGGGGAAATAAAATGTATGTCTACACCTAACACCCTAACATGAACCCCGAGTCTAAACACCCCTAATCTTACACTTATTAACCCCTTATCTGCCGTCCCCGACATTGCCGCCACCTACATTATATTATTAACCCCTAATCTGCCGCTCCGCACACCGCCGCCACCTACATTATACTTATGAACCCCTAATCTACTGCCCCCAACATCGCAGAACCCTACATTATATTTATTAACCCCTACTCTGCCCCCCCCCCAACGTCGCCGCAACTATATTAAATTTATTAACCCCTAATCTGCCACTGCCAATGTCGCCGCCACTATAATAAAGTTATTAACCCCTAAACCTAAGTCTAACCCTAACACCCCCCTAATTTAAATATAATTTTAAATATTTTTAATAAAATTAATACAATTAATTAAATTATTCCTATTTAAAACTAAATACTTACCTGTAAAATAAACCCTAAGCTAGCTACAATATAACTAATAGTTACATTGTAGCTATCTTAGGGTTTATTTTTATTTTACAGACAAGTTTGTATTTATTTTAAGTAGGTAGAAAAGTTATTAAATAGTTATTAACTATTTAATAGCTACCTAGCTAAAATAAATACAAAAGTACCTGTAAAATAAAACCTAACAAGTTACAATTACACCTAACACTACACTATCATTAAATTAATTACCTAAACTACCTACAATTAATTACAATTAAATTAAATAAACTAAAGTACAAAAAACAACAAATACTAAATTACAGAAAATAAAAAATAATTATAAGAATTTTAAACTAATTACACCTAATCTAATCCCCCTAATAAAATAAAAAACCCCCCCAAAATAATAAAATTCCCTACCCTATACTAAATTACAAATAGCCCTTAGAAGGGCCTTTTGCGGGGCATTGCCCCAAAGTAATCAGCTCTTTTACCTGTAAAAAAAAATACAATACCCCCCCAACATTAAAACCCTCCACCCACACACCCAACCCTACTCTAAAACCCACCCAATCCCCCCTTAATAAAACCTAACACTAACCCCTTGAAGATCACCCTAACTTGAGACGTCTTCACCCAGCCGGGCACAAGTGGACCTCCAGAGGGGCAGAAGTCTTCATCCGATCCGGCCAGAAGAGGTCCTCCAGAGGGACAGAAGTCTTCATCCAGGCAGCATCTTCTATCTTCATCCATCCGGAGCGGAGCGGGTCCATCTTTAATCCAGCTGACGCGGAGCATCCTCTTCAAACGAAGTCCAACTGAATAATGAAGGTTCCTTTAAATGACGTTATCCAAGATGGCGTCCCTTCAATTCCGATTGGCTGATAGGATTCTATCATCCAATTGGAATTAAGGTAGGGAAAATCCTATTGGCTGATGC
The DNA here is from genome assembly GCF_027579735.1 of Bombina bombina. NCBI lineage: Eukaryota > Metazoa > Chordata > Amphibia > Anura > Bombinatoridae > Bombina > Bombina bombina. Next base: position 734,692,076 of record NC_069500.1, on the reverse strand, counting down.
AATCAGCCAATAGGATTGAAGTTCAATCCTATTGGCTGATCCAAACAGCCAATAGGATTGAGCTCGCATTCTATTGGCTGATAGGATTCTATCAGCCAATCGGAATTAAGGTAGGAAAAATCCTATTGGCTGATGCAATCAGCCAATAGGATTGAACTTCAATCCTATTGGCTGATCCAATCAGCCAATAGGATTGAGCTTGCATTCTATTGGCTGTTCCAATCAGCCAATATAATGCAAGCTCAATCCAATTGGCTGGTCGCATTAGCCAATAGGATTTTTCCTACCTTAATTCCAATTGGCTGATAGAATCCTATCAGCCAATCGGAATTGAAGGGACGCCATCTTGGATGACGTCATTTAAAGGAACTTTCATTCTTCAGTTGGACTTCGTTTGAAGAGGATGCTCCACGTCGACTGGATTGAAGATGGGCCCGCTCCGCTCCGGATGGATGAAGATAGAAGATGCCGCCTGGATGAAGACTTCTGACCCTCTGGAGGACCTCTTCTGGCCAGATCGGATGAAGACTTCTGCCCCTCTGGAGGTCCACTTGTGCCCGGCTGTGTGAAGACGTCTCAAGGTAGGGTGATCTTCAAGGGTTTAGTGTTAGGTTTTATTAAGGGGGGATTGGGTGGCTTTTAGAGTAGGGTTGGGTGTGTGGGTGGTGGGTTTTAATGTTGGGGGGTATTGTATTTTTTTTTACAGGTAAAAGAGCTGATTACTTTGGGGCAATGCCCCGCAAAAGGCCCTTTTAAGGGCTATTTGCAATTTAGTATGGGGTAGGGAATTTTATTATTTTGGGGGGCTTTTTTATTTTATTAGGGGGATTAGATTAGGTGTAATTAGTTTAAAAAAATTGTAATTAATTTTTTATTTTCTGTAATTTAGTGTTTGTTGTTTTTTGTACTTTAGTTTATTTAATTTAAAGGGACAGTCTAGTATAAATTAAACTTTCATTGTTCAGATATGACTTTTAATTTTAATCAACTTTCCAATTTACTTTTATCATCAAATTTGCTTTTTTTCTCTTGGTATTCTTAGTTTAAACTAAACATAGGTAGGCTCATATGCTAATTTCTAAGCCTTTGAGGGCTGCCTCTTATCCCATGCTTTTTAAATCTCTTTTTAACACAAAGAGACAGAAAGTACACGTGGGCCATATAGATAACACTGTGTTCAGGCACAGGGGGTTATTTAAGATTTAGCACAAAACAATGCTAAATTTAAGACAATAGATAATAAACAGTCACATTCATGTGATCAGGGGGCTGGAAGAAGGTTCCTAGATACAAGGTAATCACAGAGGTAAAAAGTATATTAATATAACTTTGTTGGTTATGCAAAACTGGGGAATGGGTAATAAAGGGATTATCTATCTTTTAAAACAATAACAATTCTATGGTAGACATGTCCCTTTAATTGTAATTAATTGTAGGTAGTTTAGGTAATTAATTTAATGATAGTGTAGTGTTAGGTGTAATTGTAACTTAGGTTAGGATTTATTTTACAGGTACTTTTGTATTTATTTTAGCTAGGTAGCTATTAAATAGTTCATAACTATTTAATAACTATTCTACCTAGTTAAAATAAATACAAACTTGCCTGTAAATTAAAAATAAACCCTAAGGCCTAGATTTGGAGTTTTGTCGGTAAGGACCCGCGTAGCTAACGCCGGCTTTTTTCTGGCCGCACCATAAAAATAACTCTGGTATTGAGAGTCCACATAAAGGCTGCGTTAGGCTCCAAAAAAGGAGCGTAGAGCATTTTTAACGCAACTTCAACTCTCGATACCTGAGTTGCTTACGGACGCGGCCAGCCTCAAGAACGTGCTCGTGCACGATTCCCCCATAGGAAACAATGGGGCTGTTTGAGCTGAAAAAAAACCTAACACCTGCAAAAAAGCCGCGTTCAGCTCCTAACGCAGCCCCATTGTTTGCTATGCGTAAACACTTCCTACGTCTGCACCTAACACTCTAACATGTACCCCGAGTCTAAACACCCCTAACCTTACACTTATTAACCCCTATTCTGCCGCCCCCGCTATCGCTGACCCCTGCATATTTTTTTAACCCCTAATCTGCCGCTCCGTAAACCGCCGCTACTTACATTATCCCTATGTACCCCTAATCTGCTGCCCCTAACACCGCCGACCCCTTTATTATATTTATTAACCCCTAATCTGCTCCCCACAACGTCGCCTCCACCTGTCTACACTTATTAACCCCTAATCTGCCGACCGGAGCTCACCGCTATTCTAATAAATGTATTAACCCCTAAAGCTAAGTCTAACCCTAACACTAACACCCCCCTAAGTTAAATATAATTTTAATCTAACGAAATTAATTAACTCTTATTAAATAAATTATTCTTATTTAAAGCTAAATACTTACCTGTAAAATAAATCCTAATATAGCTACAAAATAAATTATAATTACATTGTAGCTATTTTAGGATTAATATTTATTTTACAGGTAACTTTGTATTTATTTTAACCAGGTACAATAGCTATTAAATAGTTAAGAACTATTTAATAGTTACCTAGTTAAAATAATTACAACATTACCTGTAAAATAAATCCTAACCTAAGTTACAATTAAACCTAACACTATACTATCATTAAATTAATTAAATAAAATACCTACAATTACCTACAATTAAACCTAACACTACACTATCAATACATTAATTAAATACAATATCTACAAATAACTACAATGAAATAAACTAACTAAAGTACAAAAAATAAAAAAGAACTAAGTTACAAAAAATAAAAAAATATCTACAAACATAAGAAAAATATTACAACAATTCTGATTGGAACATCCAATAGAATGCGAGCTTAATCTGATTGGCTGATTGGATCAGCCAATCGGATTGAACTTGATTCTGATTGGCTGATTCCATCAGCCAATCAGAATATTCCTACCTTAATTCCAATTGGCTGATAGAATCCTATCAGCCAATCGGAATTCGAGGGACGCCATCTTGGATGACGTCCCTTAAAGGAACCGTCATTCTTCAGTTGGACGTCGCCGGATGAAGATGGGTCCGCGGTGGAGGTCTTCAGGATGGAGCCGGTCGTCATCGGATGAAGATAGAAGATGCCGCTTGGATCAAGATGGTTGCCGGTCCGGATCGCCTCTTCTTCCCGGATAGGATGAAGACTTTGGAGCCTCTTCTGGACCTCTTCAGCCACCGGATGATGGATCGCCAGCCCCCGCTTGGGTTGGATGAAGATTTTGGAGCCAGGACGGATCTGTGATACCTGGTGAGGTGAAGACAAGGTAGGATGATCTTCAGGGGCTTAGTGTTAGGTTTATTTAAGGGGGGTTTGGGTTAGATTAGGGGTATGTGGGTGGTGGGTTGTAATGTTGGGGGGGGGTATTGTATGTTTTTTTTTACAGGCAAAAGAGCTGAACTTCTTGGGGCATGCCCCGCAAAGGGCCCTGTTCAGGGCTGGTAAGGTAAAAGAGCTTTGAACTTTATTAATTTAGAATAGGGTAGGGCATTTTTTATTTTGGGGGTCTTTGTTATTTTATTAGGGGGCTTAGAGTAGGTGTAATTAGTTTAAAATTGTTGTAATATTTTTCTTATGTTTGAAAATATTTTTTTACTTTTTGTAACTTAGTTCTTTTTTATTTTTTGTACTTTAGTTAGTTTATTTCATTGTAGTTATTTGTAGATATTGTATTTAATTAATGTATTGATAGTGTAGTGTTAGGTTTAATTGTAGGTAATTATAGGTATTTTATTTAATTAATTTAATGATAGTATAGTGTTAGGTTTAATTGTAACTTAGGTTAGGATTTATTCTACAGGTAATTTTGTAATTATTTTAACTAGGTAGCTATTAAATAGTTCTTAACTATTTAATAGCTATTGTACATGGTTAAAATAATTACAAAGTTGCCTGTAAAATAAATATTAATCCTAAAATAGCTACAATGTAATTATAATTTATATTGTAGCTATATTAGGATTTATTTTACAGGTAAGTATTTAGCTTTAAATAGGAATAATTTATTTAATAAGAGTTAATTAATTTCGTTAGATTAAAATTATATTTAATTTAGGGGGGTGTTAGTGTTAGGGTTAGACTTAGCTTTAGGGGTTAATACATTTATTAGAATAGCGGTGAGCTCCAGTCGGCAGATTAGGGGTTAATAATTGAAGTTAGGTGTCTGCGATGTTAGGGAGGGCAGATTAAGGGTTAATACTATTTATTATAGGGTTAGTGAGGCGGATTAGGGGTTAATAACTTTATTATAGTAGCGGTGCGGTCCGCTCGGCAGATTAGGGGTTAATAAGTGTAGGCAGGTGGAGGCGACGTTGAGGGGGGCAGATTAGGGGTTAATAAATATAATATAGGGGTCGGCGGTGTTAGGGGCAGCAGATTAGGGGTACATAGCTATAATGTAGGTGGCGGCGCTTTGCGGTCGGCAGATTAGGGGTTAATTATTGTAGGTAGCTGGCGGCGACGTTGTGGGGGGCAGATTAGGGGTTAATAAATATAATACAGGGGTCGGCGGTGTTAGGGGCAGCAGATTAGGGGTACATAAGTATAACGTAGGTGGCGGTCGGCAGATTAGGGGTTAAAAAAATTTAATCGAGTGGCGGCGATGTGGGGGGACCTCGGTTTAGGGGTACATAGGTAGTTTATGGGTGTTAGTGTACTTTAGAGTACAGTAGTTAAGAGCTTTATGAACCGGCGTTAGCCCAGAAAGCTCTTAACTACTGACTTTTTTCCTGCGGCTGGAGTTTTGTTATTAGATTTCTAACGCTCACTTCAGCCATGACTCTAAATACCGGAGTTAGAAAAATCCCATTGAAAAGATAGGATACGCAATTTACGTAAGGGGATCTGCGGTATGGAAAAGTCGTGGCTGAAAAGTGAGCGTTAGACCCTTTTTTGAGTGACTCCAAATACCGGAGTTAGCCTAAAACCAGCGTTAGGAGCCTCTAACGCTGGTTTTCACGGCTACCGCCAAACTCCAAATCTAGGCCTTAGATAGCTACAATGTAACTATTAGTTATATTGTAGCTATCTTAGGGTTTATTTTACAGGTAAGTATTTAGTTTTAAATAGGAATAATTTAATTAATTGTATTAATTTTATTTAGATTTATCGAAATTATATTTAAGTTAGGGGGGTGCTAGGGTTAGACTTAGGTTTAGGGGTTAATACCTTTAATATAGTTGCAGCGACGTTGGGGGCGGCAGATTAGGGGTTAATAAATGTAGGTACGTGTCGGCGATGTTAGGGACGGCAGATTAGGGGTTAATAATATTTAACTAGTGTTTGTGAGGCTGGAGTGCGGTGGTTTAGGGGTTAATACTTTTATTAAAGTGACGGCGATGTCTGGTCGGCAGATTAGGGGTTAAAATTTGTATTTAAGTGTTTGCGATGTGGGGGGGGGCTCGGTTTAGGGGTTAATAGGTAGTTTATGGGTGTTAGTGTACTTTTTAGCACTTTAGTTAAGAGTTTTATGTTACGGCGTTATCCCATAAAACTCTTAACTACTGACTTTTAAATGCGGTTGGAGTCTTGACAGGAGAGGGTGTACCGCTCACTTTCTCCAAGACTCATAATACCGGCTTTATTAAAATCCCATTGAAAAGATAGGATAAGCAAATTAACGTAAGGGGATTTGCGGTAAGCTTGAGTCGCGGAAGAAAAGTGAGCGGTACACCTGTACCTGCAAGACTCGTAATACCAGTGGGCGTTAAAAAGCAGCGTTGGGACCTCTCAACGCTGCTTTTTAAGGCTATCTCAAGACTCGTAATCTAGGCGATTGTATTTACTGTGAGTCCAATTTCGGGAAACCGGAAGTGGAACATAAGACACTTGTATTTAAACCACAGGTGTGATTCACACTACAGCAATCTTTTATTTTTTTTAGAATGGCTCTTGAAAAAGATGATATAATCATTGAAACGCGTTGAGCAACATTAATAAATGTTTGTTTTTCTTTTATCCAAAACATCTCTGCTGTTTTTTGAATCTGACGCTTTTTGGAGTCTAAGAAGTGAGTATATGCTGTTTTTATACTCAGAGTTGCTACACATTCAATACTGGAGTATTTTCTAAATCCCCAGCTTGACTGTTAATCACGCATTGAAGGGATCCATTTTTACAGGCCGACATCTGATATTCATACTATACTGTACCTTATATCACCCGGTTCGTTTTATATATACCAGTGAAATTTTCATTCATAGTGACATCTGGAATTAATTCCTCTATACCTGAGATTGATATCCAATTACCATATTGAGAGGCACACAGGACCTGCTCCATCTACATCCGAACTTCTATATACTCAAACAGTCCCCTGGGAGAGACTGTAAGAAGACAGCGGTCCACTTTAGAGGGAAGTATTGGTTCTTCTCCATCTGTACAGTCTTTTTGTTATAACATTTCAAATTGCCTGTATTTGTTTTTTGCCCTCTTTAGTTTATGCACTTTTTGAGGGGACCTGGATTCATGCCAAAAATAAAAGGTAAAAACCTGAGGTTTCAATAATATTTGTTATTGCGACTTATGTTCCTAAAAAAAAATCAGTTTAGTTTGTAACTGACCACAGTTGTATTGTTGAATGATTCATTTAAAAAAAAAAAGTGGAAAAATTTGACAATACAATATCCTCTCAAATGGACAGTCAACACCAAAATGTTAAAAAGATAGATAATCCCTTTATTACCCATTCCCCAGTTTTGCATAGCAGACAGTTATATTAATATACTTTTTACCTCTGTGATTACCTTGTATCTAAGCCTCTTGTGACAGCCCCCTGACCACATGGCTATTTATTTATTATCTATTGACTTGCATTTTAGCCAAATAGTGAAGTTTCATGCACAAATCCACGGGAGAGAGCACAATGTTATCTATATGGCCCACATGTATTAGCAGTCTTTTTTTGTGAAAAGCTAATAAAAAAAGTATGTGATAAGAGGCTTTCTGTAGTGGCTTTGAAACATGCAGAAATGTAGAGGTTTAAATGTTATAAAGTATATTAATATAACAATGTTGGTTGTGCAAAGCTGGGGAATGGGTAGTAAAGGTATTAACTATCTTTTTAAACAATAACTATTTTGTTGTTGACTGTCCCTTTAAATTTGCAAACTATCCATGATTATATATTCTTTTTAAGAAAATTATTTGACAGTAATGTCAAATTCCATGAGTGCACCACACCTACACCTTTAATTCCATTAAATGTCCAGTCTCCTACAAATCCCATATGTGGCATTAGATCATAATCCAATTAGCTGCTGTTCTAAACTCCAAAACACTTAATCCTTACACACCTGAAATTGGCTCCTATTTCTTAATCTCCTGGGTTTTATGCACAATTATCCAGCAACACTAGTCATTACTTTTTTTCTAAACTCTTTGTATTCTTTGTCATAACCAGTCATATCATGAAATCCAACCATAGTTTTGAAGCCATGAAATTATAGTACAGTCTTGAGTATGCTAAAATGTTGTTGGCCAAAATCTAATCAGTATGTAATGTAGAGATTTGCACATTGGGTAGCAATTGGGGATTACACATAACCCCTTGGATGCTAGAATGGATTTCAAACCGACCAGCTTTCTCTAGCATCCTAGAGGTCAGCAGGAGTCTGCCCCCCTGGTTGCAATGTTGCTGGTGATATTTTTGCACTGAGATAGCAGCATTGTGGTCATGGTCATATAGTAGTGATATTGCTGTTGTAGTGACATTCTCAACAAGAACCTCTTATTAGGTTCCATTGCAAATTAGATCGCTATTTAAAATTGTGTGCTCTATTTGAATCATGAAAGAAAAAGTTGGGGTCTCGTGTCCCTTTAAACAAAAATATGCGTTTAGGGCATATGTACAATTATAATTGTCTTATGTTTTGAGTAATTTTACAATTTTCATCATCCAAACACTAAATGGAAATGATAAATTAAGAATCTGATTGTATGTTTGTGTAGTAATATTATTATTATACTTTATTTATGAAGCCCCAACATATTCCACAGCGCTGTCCATGGGTACAATTCATGTAAATAAAACAATGATATCAAACTTGTAAGAGACAAGACAAAATTTACAAACACATACAGGAGGAATTAAGGACCCTATTCCCGTGGGAACTTGCAATCTAGAAGGGTAGGAGATTGAGAAGCAGGAGGTCAGAACTGCAAGATTGAGAGAGATGTTAATGCAGAGTTAGATGAGGGAAATGTTAGGTAATTGAAATTAATTTATTATTGAGTTGGGTGGGAGGCTTCTCTGAACAAAAAAGTCTTCAGGGAGCATTTAAAGGAAGAAAGATTAAGGCAAAGCCTGACAGCACGAGGGAGAGTGTTCTAGAGGGTATTTTAATCTAACGAAATAAATTAAATCTTATTAACTAAAGTATTCCTATTTAAAACTAAATACTTACCTATAAAATAAACCCTAATATAGCTACAATATAACGAATAATTATATTGTAGCTATTTTAGAATTTATATTTATTTTACAGGCAACTTTGTATTTATTTTAACTAGGTACAATAGCTATTAAATAGTTATTAACTATTTAATAGCTACCTAGTTAAAATAATTACAAAATTACCTGTAAAATAAATCCTAACCTAAGTTACAATTAAACCTAACACTACACTAGCAATAAATTAATTAAATAAATTACCTACAATTACATACAATTAAATAAACTAAACTAAATTACAAAAATAAACAAACACTAAATTACAAAAACTAAAAAAAGATTACAAGAATATTAGGCTAATTACACCTACTCTAAGCCCCCTAATAAAATAAAAAAGCCCCCAAAAATAATAAAGGTCTTTTACCAGCCCTTAAAAGGGCTTTTTGCGGGGCATGCCCCTAAGTAATCAGCTCTTTTGCCTGTAAAAAAAAAATACAACCCCCCCAACATTAAAACCCACCACCCACATAACCCTACTCTAACCCAAACCCCCCTTAAATAAACCTAACACTACCCCCCTGAAGATCTCCCTACCTTGAGTCGTGTTCACCCAGCCGGGCACCAATGGACCAAAAGAGGACATCCGGAGCGGCAGAAGTCTTCATCCTATCCGGGCAGAAGAGGACATCCGGACCGGCAGACATCTTCATCCAAGCGGCATCTTCTATCTTCATCCATCCGGAGCAGAGCCATCTTCTTCCAGCCGATGCGGATCCATCCTCTTCAACCGACACCTACTCGCCGAATGAAGGTTCCTTTAAATGACGTCAACCAAGATGGCGTCCCTCAAATTTCCGATTGGCTAATAGGATTCTATCAGCCAATCGGAATTAAGGTGGGTAAAATCTGATTGGCTGATTAAATCAGCCAATCAGATTCAAGTTCAATCCGATTGGCTGATCCAATCAGCCAATCAGATTGAGCTCGCATTCTATTGGCTGTTCCGATCAGCCAATAGAATGCAAGCTCAATCTGATTGGCTGATTGGATCAGCCAATCAGATTTTTCCTACCTTAATTCCGATTGGCTGATAGAATTCTATCAGCCAATCGGAATTCGAGGGACACCATCTTGGATGACATCATTTAAAGGAACCTTCATTCGGCGAGTAGGCGTTGTTTGAAGAGGATGGATCCGCGTCGGCTGGAAGAAGATGGCTCCGCTCCGCTCCGGATGGATGAAGATAGAAGATGCCACTTGGATGAAGATGTCTGCCGGTCCGGATGTCCTCTTCTGCCCGGATAGGATGAAGACTTCTGCCGCTCCGGATGTCCTCTTTTGGTCCATCGGTGCCCGGCTGGGTGAACACGACTCAAGGTTGGGAGATCTTCAGGGGGGTAGTGTTAGGTTTATTTAAGGGGGTTTGGGTTAGAGTAGGGTTATGTGGGTGGTGGGTTTTAATGTTGGGGGGGTTGTATTTTTTTTTACAGGCAAAAGAGCTGATTACTTAGGGGCATGCCCCGCAAAAAGCCCTTTTAAGGGCTGGTAAAAGAACTGGTTACTTTTTAATTTAGAATAGGGTAGGGATCTTTATTATTTTTGGGGGCTTTTTTATTTTATTAGGGGGCTTAGAGTAGGTGTAATTAGCCTAATATTCTTGTAATCTATTTTTAGTTTTTGTAATTTAGTGTTTTTTTTTTTTGTAATTTAGTTTAGTTTATTTAATTGTATGTAATTGTAGGTAATTTATTTAATAAATTTATTGATAGTGTAGTGTTATGTTTAATTGTAACTTAGGTTAGGATTTATTTTACAGGTAATTTTGTAATTATTTTAACTAGGTAGCTATTAAATAGTTCACAAACACATAGGAAAATGGTTATAATAAAACAACCATATTCCAAAAGTATGCATGAAGAGCACTCTGTGCCCTGACTAAATGGTGGGATTAGCACTAACAGAATAAATAAAATATAACTTTTATTAGTGAAATTTAAAAAAAACAAAATTGTTTGGTTAAATGACATACAAGATAAAAGTTGCACCGGTGGAATTATGACAAGTACTGAATAAATTAGATCACATAATATTAAGATTCGGCCTCAATGTCACCGTATTTATAGTGATCTAAAAGTGAAATTCTCCTTAGTTATCTAATTCTTGTAACTAAACCACACACAATTAATGAAGGGAAAGATTTCCCCAGCAAAGTGATATTACAGCAAATACTATCACAAATATTCAAGAATCAGATTTGTATCTTAGGGTTAAATGATGGATAACTGCAGTGTGTCTATCAGATTTAATTAGTTACCAGAGTATCGGTCTCAAAAGTAGAGTACAGAGTTCAAATGCTAATAAATAGAGGGCTGATAGCCCTAATATAAAGTATTACACTCTGTTGCTGGATATTTGCTAGTAAGTACACTTATATAACTCAATAGGTCTCAAAGTGACCGTAGTCCGTAATGTTAATGTGACTAGAATCTATATTATTCTGATCACTCTTCACTCTGATCGAAGTGTTGTAAACAGCGCTATATACGTGAAAATGTGTTATGCAGATCAAAATTTACATGATAGTACTGAACCGCATAGAGATCTATCAATATACCCATATAATGGCCATTGAAAAGCTAGAACTTGTGTTAGATGTGATACGTCTTGGGTGCTCAGTGTTAATATGTTACAGACCGGACAATGCGTTAACGCCAATCGGCATCAACCTGTGAAGTATAGTCACTTATTGGTATAGTAGATAGAATCAAGCTTATATGATTAGCTAGGTAAAGTTCAATCAAATACCGCCCAGAATTTTGAGTCAATGGACTTCTGCTATCAAATAATATAGTGCGTACGTGTATCAAATAGTAACAATGTAACGGATTAGTGACTATGGCTCATTTCAGAGAGTCACTATTCATGTATGCAGAGCGTCCTAGATCAGGCTTCTGTGCAGCATAATCATAATATCTATTTTGAGCGTATACCTTCCAATAAATTATATAAGCTAACGGGCTAAGATAGTACCGTGAAGGAAAATGTGAATTGTTCTACACCCTCTCTAAATGAAGGGTTAATTGGTCCAAATATCGGTCACTTAAATCATATTATAAATACTTGGTTCACATTGTATGTAGATTTCAGCAACCAACCCCTTCGCTAACTGATTATGCGGTCTGTGTGGCTTAAGTATACTGCTCTATAGAGGCACTCCTCCGTGGTCGGAGGTATAGTAGCTTCCACTATGAGAGTGAATCAAATTATATAAACCATTATGAGCTAAATAGTATCAGTTAGCGTCTTCGATTCTGCTGTAAAAATAAGATCTTGATAAAGCCCATAGGAGGGCGAAACGCGTCGTATGTGTTGGCAGTGTTGTTGTTATTACTTCTTTGACAACTATTCACATATCTTTGGATTCTCATCCAATAACCCGGGTTATACTTTTGGAACATTTCTTTTCTCAAAAGGAGCAAAGCATCTGTGTTTGGAATAAAGTTTGGGATATCTATCACATCACCCAGTTATCCAGTCCCTTGCGTGCTATTAGCACTAAGTGCAGGGCTCATCAAAGAGGACCGTGATCACAGCGCATAGAAGTGAGCGCAAGAATCGGCCTCTTCCTCTAACCGGAACATCTTTCTGTGACGTCAGACGCCAAAAGTTGCAGGCAGCCCCGCTCAAGGTGAGGACCGGGCGAGGGGGAAAGACCTTTACCCCACGAACAAATATCTGGTAAAGTACACGGCTTAATGGTTTTGGCTTAGAGATATCTTACACAGTAAGAGAACTTTCGATTTTAAATTTACTATCACTAGCCACTATATTTGGCAGCTACGGTTTTAACTCATTTTGGTAGCTTGGTGGTATTTTGAGTAACGGAACGCTGACCACTGATTCATTTTTCTTTTATATGGAGAAAAGACATTAACAATTGTACCTATCGCAACGAACTACATAAGACTGTTGATTATTAATGGTTGATTTTTAGACCTGTGGAAGTTTTTATCAGTCATATTAGATATTTTAGGATTTTAGTTTTTATTTAGGGTTGGGGAGACGTCCCTTTATATATGTACCACTGTTTACTTATATGTTTTTATTAAAATTGTTTTAGTGTTGATACCTTTGGCTTTGATCGCCTCCCTTATTACTATTTGTTCTTTTTCACCTATTTTAGACAACTGCAGGGATATTTGTCTTTTAAGGGGGTGTTTGGTTATCAGTTTGGCCCAGCGCACCTTTCTATCTCTCTTTTCTAAATGGCTTAAGTATACTGCTCTATAGAGGCACTCCTCCGTGGTCGGAGGTATAGTAGCTTACACTATGAGAGTGAATCAAATTATATAAAACGTTATGAGCTAAATAGTATCAGTTAGCGTCTTCGATTCTGCTGTAAAAATAAGATCTAAATAACAGTGAAGTCACATATAGTCAGCTTGAGTCTAGGTACCGATAAGTGTATCTTATAATTTTAAGTGAACAGGTTCATATTCAAATCAATTACTTCTGCCTTGCAGTATACAAGTTTGAAATGCAGTCACTCATATACACCCGCTGTATTAAGTCTGGCACAATCCAGACTCGGGTTACATAAACCTTTGGCGATAAATAGAACAGCGCTTCCACTTCTAATATTCAGAGAAAATAGTGTCACATATTAGTACTTCTATCATAATGCAGGCAATACTGTGTACACTATTTCTGATTTAACATGAACTGCAGTTATACTGCTTATTCACGTAGTTGACATGTCGATTGTAGCTTGATATTGTAACAGGTTAGACATGTGAAACTACTAAGATGTTATCCAATTCATTCACAATTAAGTAATGAGAGCATGTGTATCAGCTATGCTAGGTCTGGCACAACCCCGACCATAAACAAATTAGCTAAGGTGTGTGCTTAGTGCAAAAACATCATAATCGTACCGGGCTGTTAAAATAACATAAAGACAGAGTTTGAACAAATCCACTACACTCCCCTGACGCGTTTCGCCCAATAGGGCTTTATCAAAGGCAGCGAGCAGCCGATTCTTTGGAGTTATATATCCTGCTAACCGGAAGTTCCACCCTAACTTCGTTCTGATAGGTTAGGCAAGCGGTAATAGTAATTCTATGATAGGCATCAGCGAGGACCAAAGGCAGGAGATTAGCTACGTAGCTGCCAGTACGTCTACCTGTATTATATAGAGGATCCAGGCTAATAGAGGAATTCTGCTATTAAAATCAGTTATCATATAGCGAGAATATAAATCAATCTGAACACCTACGATATCATGTAGGTCAGTAAATGTATACCCTACTGTTATTGAGTGGCCATAATATAGAATCAATAGATATCAAGTAAACTTGTAATCCGAGTACCACCTTTGATTCCCAGAGAGTTACTAAAATATGTATTAGACATTTGTACGGACCCAAGTTTACTGATAAGTTTATATTTTGAGTAAACCTGCCTTTATGTTCCTAGTTGTCTTGTGTCCATCTAACACACATGATTAGCTTTTGAAAACCAACAGTTATGAGTGTAGCCATATATATAGTGTGTAATGTCGTAAAGTCAATGGGTATAATTAATCTTCTTGTTCTAGAAATGAACTCATTTTGGATAATAAGTGTATAGATATACTCTCTTTAAAAATCAGTACATCAATTGGAGTTTTATGCTGTGAAATAAAAATAAAGTATTGTGAAATAAAATATTAAGTTAAACTGAATCATCCGTGTGTGTAAATTCTCTTGTTCAAACTAAAGTATGGATGTGCTGTGAAAACTGAGTGCAATGTGTGAAAATTCCTTGTGACATTGGATTTATAATTATTAATACAATGTGTGATTAAATAAAGTATGTGATATAAGGAAAAATATCTAGTGTTATTCCATAAATACTGAAGAGTGTCAATGTGAGTTGAAGAAATACTATTAGGTGTTGTAATGCGTGACAAAACAGATCTATATATTCTAGATTCTGTTTGCAAGGTAGCGTGATGAGTGTCTCTGTTTGTGAAAACATATGTGCCCAAGGTGAAGGGATATTAGAATAAGTACATTACCCTACAACCTAACCTAAATTAAGTAAATTAATTTACAGAAATGAATCCCCAGTGTTATCAGTGGGTTACTATTGGTTAGATAAATAAAATGGATGATTCATTAATTTCAAAAAGAAGAAAAAGATAACTGTCATAATAAATATTCATCCATGTGAACATACATGATAGTGAAAGTTAGTAATACCCATGATTAGAAATTTCTTTCCAAATCTGACTAGGCCACTCTCTTGATCTTACATGTAGATGGTCAAATCTCTCATTTATATGAGTGACTGCATTTCAAACTTGTATACCGCAAGGCAGAAGTAATTGATTTGAATATGAACCTGTTCACTTAAAATTATAAGATACACTTATCGGTACCTAGACTCAAGCTGACTATATGTGACTTCACTGTTATTTAGATCTTATTTTTTACAGCAGAATCGAAGACGCTAACTGATACTATTTAGCTCATAACGGTTTATATAATTTGATTCACTCTCATAGTGGAAGCTACTATACCTCCGACCACGGAGGAGTGCCTCTATAGAGCAGTATACTTAAGCCACACAGACCGCATAATCAGTTAGCGAAGGGGTTGGTTGCTGAAATCTACATACAATGTGAACCAAGTATTTATAATATGATTTAAGTGACCGATATTTGGACCAATTAACCCTTCATTTAGAGAGGGTGTAGAACAATTCACATTTTCCTTCACGGTACTATCTTAGCCCCTTAGCTTATATAATTTATTGGAAGGTATACGCTCAAAATAGATATTATGATTATGCTGCACAGAAGCCTGATCTAGGACGCTCTGCATACATGAATAGTGACTCTCTGACATGAGCCATAGTCACTAATCCGTTACATTGTTACTATTTGATACATGTGAATGTACGCACTATATTATTTGATAGCAGAAGCCCATTGACTCAAAATTCTGGGCGGTATTTGATTGAACTTTACCTAGCTAATCATATAAGCTTGATTCTATCTACTATACCAATAAGTAACTATACTTCACAGGTTGATGCCGATTGGCGTTAACGCATTGTCCGGTCTGTAACATATTAACACTGAGCACCCAAGACGTATCACATCTAACACAGGTTCTAGCTTTTCAATGGCCATTATATGGGTATATTGATAGATCTCTATGCGGTTCAGTACTATCATGTAAATTTTGATCTGCATAACACATTTTCACGTATATAGCGCTGTTTACAACACTTCGATCAGAGTGAAGAGTGATCAGAATAATATAGATTCTAGTCACATTAACGTTACTGACTACGGTCACTTTGAGACCTATTGAGTTATATAAGTGTACTTACTAGCAAATATCCAGCAACAGAGTGTAATACTTTATATTAGGGCTATCAGCCCTCTATTTATTAGCATTTGAACTCTGTACTCTACTTTTGAGACAGATACTCTGGTAACTAACCAAATCTGATAGACACACTGCAGTTATCCATCATTTAACCCTAAAATACAAAACTGATTCTTGAATATTTGTGATAGTATTTTCTGTAATATCACTTTGCTGGGGAAATCTTTCCCTTCATTAATTGTGTGTGGTTTAGTTACAAGAATTAGATAACTAAGGAGAATTTCACTTTTAGATCACTATAAATACGGTGACATTGAGGCCGAATCTTAATATTATGTGATCTAATTTATTCAGTACTTGTCATAATTCCACCGGTGCAACTTTTATCTTGTATATCATTTAACCAAACAATTTTGGTTTTTTAAATTTCACTAATAAAAGTTATATTTTATTTATTCTGTTAGTGCTAATCCCACCATTTAGTCAGGGCACAGAGTGCTCTTCATGCATACTTTTGGAATATGGTTGTTTTCTTATAACCATTTTCCTATGTGTTTGTGTCTTATTATTTATGCATGAGCACCATTTCCTTTCTGTACATTGGGAATTACTACTGACTACTCCCCTTTGTTATATTTATGATATAGGAAAAGCCAGAGTAGTGCCATTGTTCAATTTGTGTAGCATAATCTGAATTTGTCTGGTTTGCCAGATTTCGGAACAATAGAGCACACAGACTACTTCAGTCTAATAATGGACTCTACATTTGATTTAGATAGACAGGCTAGACAACTCAAAAGGACACAAGATCTAAACGAGATTTGTGATGGAGGTAATACAACAGGAGGCACTACTATACCAACAACCTTAGAAGGGGCCTTGAAAGATGTGCATAGAACTATGTATCGACAGGACAAAGTATGGTGGAACCGCCACTTTTTTTAAAAGTATATTGAACGCAAACTTATACCCAGAGGGCTGAGAATTCAGCTGTTTCCAGCCTTTGAATTTAAAAATCCAGCACTCACTACAGAATGGGAAGAGGCTTTATCTGAATGTTCCGCGAAACTAATGGGTATATTAGTAAAACACGATAAATCGGAATATGACCTAATAGAAGCTAAGATCAAGGAACAAAATTAAATTTTAAAAAAATTCGAACACAACAATCAGGGACCCTGGAGACCTCCCAGGAGGGAGCACAGTCCATTTTCCCAAATACGTCTGACTCACTAACAGTGATCAATTTATCTGAACTAATATTGACAAAGGAACATATCTCAGTACTATCAAAAGGACTATCTTTTTGTCCATCTAACAATGTTGACAAATTTGAAACCATCAAAGATATTCAGTTATTCATCAGAAAATTACTCTTAAAGAAACATTTCTCCCAAAATCCGAATATTGAAGGATGGTCTGAAGAAGAACTTACAAGTCTCAGGGACTTGGAGAATTTATTGAGTGAATCAGAAATACAGACCCCAGTCAAATGGAGAGATAAAATTAAGAACAAGTCAACCTTTGTACCGAAAAACGTGAATGCTCCCCAAATTGAAATGTTCAGAGAATTGGTTTTTCGAGACATAACGGCTCTACAAATTTCCACCACACAACGAAATTTGACATACAAAGAACACTTGGCCATTCAAGAAATGAGACAATGGGATCAAGTGGTGATCAGAGGTTCTGATAAGGGTGGGAACATAGTAATATGGCCTATGGAGATGTACCTTAAAGAAGCTTTTAAACAACTTAAAGATAAATCATGCTATACCAAACTCCTTTTTAATCCTATGGAAGGATATATGAAAATTTACACCAATCTGATTATCAGAACCTTCCAAGAAGGTATCATTACAGTGAAAGAGAAGCAGTTTCTTACAGTGGACAAACCCAAGATTGCCACCTTTTATATGCTACCTAAAATTCACAAAAACTCAGAAGTACCACCGGGACGACCAATCGTGTCTAGCATTGGCTGTCTAACAGAAAAGGCCAGTGAATATGTTGATTACAGATTAAGACATTATGTTGAAGAATTACCATCGTATGTGCAAGACACAATGCAAGTGTTACAAAGACTTGAACATCTATCACTAAATGAATCCACTTGGTTAGTCACCACAGATGTGGAATCTCTTTATACCTCGATCAACCACAGACATGGCCTAAAAGCCATCAAATATTTTCTAGATAGAAATTCAGAGGAAGATAAAGAACATGATAATTTTATCTTGAAACTACTAGAAATAGTATTGAATTACAATTTCTTTACATTTGATGGCCAATTCTTTTTGCAAACCCGAGGAACAGCTATGGGCACTACCTGCACGCCCACATATGCCAACCTGTTCCTTGGGTGGTGGGAGTCTGAATTTGTATTTACTGATGCAAATCAAAAATATACAGACCTAATACCGTTATGGATCAGGTTCATTGATGATATTTTCTTCATCTGGGAAGGCACACATCAAGAATTACAACAATTCCTTACCCATTTGAATGACAACCAGTTGAACATCAAATTAACACATGAAGAGAGTCAGACTCAAATAAATTTTCTAGATATCACTATCCGAAAAAATACTGAGGGGATGATTAATACAGATTTATTTAGGAAACCTACAGCTACAAACAGTCTCCTGCACAAATCAAGTGCTCATGCCCCAAGTACCATGAAAAGTCTGCCAGTTGGAGAATTTTTAAGACTCCGACGTAACTGCTCTGAAAATGAAACTTTTGAGGTGAGAGCAGCAGAACTTGAGGATAGATTGATCAAAAGAGGATATAGTAAAAGATCAATTAAAAAGGCGAAACAGAGAGCCAGACATACGCCTCGACAAAATTTACTGTACAAAAGATACAAACAGAGTTCTCAAATACCCAGACTTATAATGACACATAATGCTCAGACCCCCCAAATCACCAATATAATCAGAAAACACTGGAATATCCTGATGACTGACCCTGCACTTAAAACTACACTAGGTGCTAAACCCTCATTTGGATTAAGGAGGACTAAAAACATAAAATACATCGTCACCAGTAGCCATTTCCAAAGGAACAAAACTACCACAGCATTCAATCCAGGAGCCCACAAATGTGGAAATTGCAGTACGTGTAAATACATGCGGAACACCTCCACAATCTGTGATCGCTTTGGAAAAGAACATAAAATAACACGTTACATAAGTTGCAACACAGAGAGTGTCATTTATGTACTTCGTTGTACTTGTAATTTATATTATGTAGGCATGACGACCAGAAAACTGAGAACTAGCTTTATGGAACATCTCAGAAACATAAAAAATGCTGCCAAAGACAAAGAGGATCTAAAAAAATAAAACTAGTGTAGCAGCACATTTTCTGAGACACCATAATTCTAACCAAATTGAATTACAATGCTGGGGGATAGAGAAGGTCAGTCTAGGTTTCAGGGGGGGTAATCTCGAGACAGCATTATTAAAATCAGAAAGTAAATGGATATATCTACTGAACTCTGTACAGCCATGGGGCCTTAATGAACATAATAATCTATATGTATTTTTGTAATACACCTTTAAGAGAATTCCCACAAGCAATTAAAGTGAGTGGGTCAGATTAGAACCAAATTAATAATACATCAAAGAATAGAATTATATAGAGTAACTTTCATACCAAATGATATTCATATTGAACCACATAAGTTATTTAAAGACCTATTGTTGTAGTACTATGGGAACACTGGTATATATTACTTTCAGGAATTTTTAAGATACCCATACTAGCTCCATACTAGCAAATGACTATTAAATCATTTAGAGGACTTAACATTACCATAATATTCCTAGAGAATGAGAGATTTGACCATCTACATGTAAGATCAAGAGAGTGGCCTAGTCAGATTTGGAAAGAAATTTCTAATCATGGGTATTACTAACTTTCACTATCATGTATGTTCACATGGATGAATATTTATTTTGACAGTTATCTTTTTCTTCTTTTTGAAATTAATGAATCATCCTTTTGATTTATCCAACCAATAGTAACCCACTGATAACACTGGGGATTCATTTCTGTAAATTAATTTACTTAATTTAGGTTAGGTTGTAGGGTAATGTACTTATTCTAATATCCCTTCACCTTGGGCACATATGTTTTCACAAACAGTGACACTCATCACGCTACCTTGCAAACAGAATCTAGAATATATAGATCTGTTTTGTCACGCATTACAACACCTAATAGTATTTCTTCAACTCACATTGACACTCTTCAGTATTTATGGAATAACACTAGATATTTTTCCTTTTATCACATACTTTATTTAATCACACATTGTATTAATAATTATAAATCCAATGTCACAAGGAATTTTCACACATTGCACTCAGTTTTCACAGCACATCCATACTTTAGTTTGAACAACAGAATTTACACACACGGATGATTCAGTTTAACTTAATATTTTATTTCATAATACTCAAAATATAAACTTATCAGTAAACTTGGGTCCGTACAAATATCTAATACATATTTTAGTAACTCTCTGGGAATCAAAGGTGGTACTCGGATTACAAGTTTACTTGATATCTATTGATTCTATATTATGGCCACTCAATAACAGTAGGGTATACATTTACTGACCTACATGATATCGTAGGTGTTCAGATTGATTTATATTCTCGCTATATGATAACTGATTTTAATAGCAGAATTCCTCTATTAGCCTGGATCCTCTATATAATACAGGTAGACGTACTGGCAGCTACGTAGCTAATCTCCTGCCTTTGGTCCTCACTGACGCCTATCATAGAATTACTATTACCGCTTAGGTTATTTTAACAGCCCGGTACGATTATGATGTTTTTGCACTAAACACACACCTTAGCTAATTTGTTTATGGTCGGGGTTGTGCCAGACCTAGCATAGCTGATACACATGCTCTCATTACTTAATTGTGAATGAATTGGATAACATCTTAGTAGTTTCACATGTCTAACCTGTTACAATATCAAGCTACAATCGACATGTCAACTACGTGAATAAGCAGTATAACTGCAGTTCTATAGTATAGATCGTGTTAAATCAGAAATAGTGTACACAGTATTGCCTGCATTATGATAGAAGTACTAATATGTGACACTATTTTCTCTGAATATTAGAAGTGGAAGCGCTGTTCTATTTATCGCCAACGGTTTATGTAACCCGAGTCTGGATTGTGCCAGACTTAATACAGCGGGTGTATATGAGTGACTGCATTCCAAACTTGTATACCGCAAGGCAGAAGTAATTGATTTGAATATGAACCTGTTCACTTAAAATTATAAGATACACTTATCGGTACCTAGACTCAAGCTGACTATATGTGACTTAACTGTTATTTAGATCTTATTTTTACAGCAGAATCGAAGACGCTAACTGATGCTATTTAGCTCATAACGGTTTATATCATTTGATTCACTCTCATAGTGGAAGCTACTATACCTCCGACCACGGAGGAGTGCCTCTATAGAGCAGTATACTTAAGCCACACAGACCGCATAATCAGTTAGCGAAGGGGTTGGTTGCTGAAATCTACATACAATGTGAACCAAGTATTTATAATATGATTTAAGTGACCGATATTTGGACCAATTAACCCTTCATTTAGAGAGGGTGTAGAACAATTCACATTTTCCTTCACGGTACTATCTTAGCCCCTTAGCTTATATAATTTATTGGAAGGTATACGCTCAAAATAGATATTATGATTATGCTGCACAGAAGCCTGATCTAGGACGCTCTGCATACATGAATAGTGACTCTCTGACATGAGCCATAGTCACTAATCCGTTACATTGTTACTATTTGATACATGTGAATGTACGCACTATATTATTTGATAGCAGAAGCCCATTGACTCAAAATTCTGGGCGGTATTTGATTGAACTTTACCTAGCTAATCATATAAGCTTGATTCTATCTACTATACCAATAAGTGACTATACTTCACAGGTTGATGCCGATTGGCGTTAACGCATTGTCCGGTCTGTAACATATTAACACTGAGCACCCAAGACGTATCACATCTAACACAGGTTCTAGCTTTTCAATGGCCATTATATGGGTATATTGATAGATCTCTATGCGGTTCAGTACTATCATGTAAATTTTGATCTGCATAACACATTTTCACGTATATAGCGCTGTTTACAACACTTCGATCAGAGTGAAGAGTGATCAGAATAATATAGATTCTAGTCACATTAACGTTACTGACTACGGTCACTTTGAGACCTATTGAGTTATATAAGTGTACTTACTAGCAAATATCCAGCAACAGAGTGTAATACTTTATATTAGGGCTATCAGCCCTCTATTTATTAGCATTTGAACTCTGTACTCTACTTTTGAGACAGATACTCTGGTAACTAACCAAATCTGATAGACACACTGCAGTTATCCATCATTTAACCCTAAGATACAAATCTGATTCTTGAATATTTGTGATAGTATTTGCTGTAATATCACTTTGCTGGGGAAATCTTTCCCTTCATTAATTGTGTGTGGTTTAGTTACAAGAATTAGATAACTAAGGAGAATTTCACTTTTAGATCACTATAAATACAGTGACATTGAGGCCGAATCTTAATATTATGTGATCTAATTTATTCAGTACTTGTCCTAATTCCACCGGTGCAATTTTTATCTTGTATGTCATTTAACCAAACAATTTTGTTTTTTTAAATTTCACTAATAAAATTATATTTTATTTATTCTGTTAGTGCTAATCCCACCATTTAGTCAGGGCACAGAGTGCTCTTCATGCATACTTTTGGAATATGGTTGTTTTCTTATAACCATTTTCCTATGTGTTTGTGTCTTATTATTTATGCATGAGCACCATTTCCTTTCTGTACATTGGGAATTACTACTGACTACTCCCCTTTGTTATATTTATGATATAGGAAAAGCCTGAGTAGTGCCATTCTTCAATTTGTGTAGCAGATATTAAATAGTTAATAACTATTTAATAGCTATTGTACCTAGTTAAAATAAATACAAAGTTGCCTGTAAAATAAATATAAATCCTAAAATAGCTACATTATAATTATTCGTTATATTGTAGCTATATTAGGGTTTATTTTACAGGTAAGTATTTAGTTTTAAATAGGAATACTTTAGTTAATAAGATTTAATTTATTTTGTTAGATTAAAATTATATTTAACTTAGGGGGGTGTTAGGGTTAGGGTTAGACTTAGCTTTAGGGGTTAATACATTTATTAGAGTAGCGGCGAGGTCTGGTTGGCAGATTAGGGGTTAATACTTGAAGTTAGGTGGCGGCGATGTTAGGGAGGGCAGATTAGGTTTTAATACTATTTATTATAGTGTTTGCGAGGCGGGAGTGCGGCGGTTTAGGGGTTAATACATTTATTATAGTGGTGGCAAGGTCCGGTCGACAGATTAGGGGTTAATAAGTGTAGTTAGGTAGCATGACGTTGGGGGGGGGCAGATTAGGGGTTAATAAATATTATGTAGGTGTCGGAGATGTTAGGGGCAGCAGATTAAGGGTTCATAGGGATAATGTAGGTGGCGGCGGTGTGCGGTCGGCAGATTGGGGGTTAAAAATATTTATTATAGTGGCGGCGATGTGGGGGGACCTCGGTTTAGGGGTACATAGGTAGTTTATGGGTGTTAGTGTACTTTAGAGCACTGTAGTTAAGAGCATTATAAACCGGCGTTAGCCCATAAAGCTCTTAACTACTGAATTTTTTTTTGCGGCTGGAGTCTTGTCGGTAGAGGCTCTACCGCTCACTTCAGCCAAGACTCTAAATACCGGCATTAGGAAGATCCCATTGAAAAGATAGTATACGCAATTGGCGTAAGGGGATCTGCGGTATGGAAAAGTCGTGGCTTGAAAGTGAGCGTTAGACCCTTTCCTGTCTGACTCTAAATACCAGCGGGCGGCCAGAAGCAGCATTAGGACCCCTTAACGCTGCTTTTGACGGATAACGCAGAACTCTAAATCTAGGTGAAAATCAGCTAATTCATATACACAAATAAGCCTTAAAAAGCAAATCTCATGCATTTGATACTCTGCAACTGGTAAAAATGGTAAATGGAAACACATTAAGTGGAAAAAACTATTTTACAGTATACTGTCCCTTTAAACGTTTTTTTTGAGCTGGATTGTTATAATTTTATTTAAAGGGACAAACATTACATGCTGTAATTCATTAGAGCATGTTATTTTTTTTGCACTTCCTACTGTGGTACTGTATTTGTTTAACAACATAAAGGGGTAAAGCCTATAGATAAACTGATTGGCTATTTCCTGTTTGGGACCAGTAGTGAGAAAATGACACGCTCTAATTACAGCATATCATTTTTCATCTACAATGTACCTTTAAATTAGGAAATAATCATGTATATTAGCATATGAAATGAGCAAACACAAAAACATTGAGAAAAAAAGCTTAGCAAACAGTCAAACTATGCAATATAGTATAGAAGTATTTTCTATAAGAAAAAACTAAGGGGACGCGCTGTAGTGTTGATAGAAATTGTGTTGATGTGAATGAAATTCCTCTGGTATCGTGTGAGTTGAACCGTGACAGATAAGTATGTGAGAGTAGAGGTGTATATGTGTATATGATTGAGTGAAATCTTGTTAATCAAAGGAGAATGTGTGACTTGTTACAAACCGTAAGACTTGAAACAATTGTGATACCTAAACAAAAAATCAGTTGGAATATTGCAAAGAACTAAAGACTTGCAACAAAATATGTGAACAGTTGAATTTGATTAAACTCAAAAAACTGAAAAGTCCAATATGTGATAAGTGTTCAGAGATAAAAAGTCCAAATTCAATGTAAAGGATATATAAAGAACAAACGTTCAAAGGATCAAAACAAATGGCTTGCTCCGCTTGAATCCAAGGTGTGATAAATCAGGAAATCTAGGAGGATAGAAAAACAAGGGGCGCCAACATAGTGTGAATCAGTTTGGAAAACTGGAAAACAGTAGTTATAATAAAATCTACTCACAAGTGGAGTGGCACCTAGAACCAACTGGGTGCATACAGGCAGGCTGACATTCAGGACCAGCAGTCAGTATGCTGGGGGTCTCACCCGGGAGACCTGTGGGTGGGTCAGATGAGGTAGATGGAGTCGGCTGTGTGTCGTCTGGTGAGCCGGATCGCCACTGTGGAAGTCCAAAGGGCTGTGTTGTTTATCCCAAAAGGGTAGCTGCTCACACGATCAGCCTTGTTTCCAAACGAGTTTCCAATGTCAGTGTATGGAACAAAGGGATAAAAACCAAACTGGGTATAACCACTGCAAACTGTGGTAATATTAAAAAGGCACAGAAAACCGGGTCTGTCTAAAAACAAGTATTTAATTGCTACGCGTTTCTCAGTCCGTAAAGGACCGTTTCCTCAGGCATATACAAAGGTGTTCAACAGGCTACCATTTATACCTGACAGTGACCCGGAATCAAAATGTGGAGGTCATCTCCAAAGAATTGACAATAAAATGTTAAAAAACAAAAATACAATAAAAAATGGAACATGTATCAAAATTGTGTTTGAGCAGAAATCAGATAATATATTCATATCATGAAAAAACAAAAAACAAAAAGAACAAACATAAAAACAGCATGTATTTGCATTGATGAGTAACACCTGTGATAGTGTTTCTGAAAAAAAAAAAAAAATGAAATGAAAATAAGATCCCAATGGTGACTATTGTTTAGTGTGCAAAACAAATCTGTATATAATCAATAAAGAATATATATAAACTAGAAAAAATATATATATGTTTTCCTCTGGGTTGGGCTCGAACCCTTGACCTTGTGTATGCTAGGCTTTTACTGATCTAAAAGAGATATTCAGATATGACAACAAATGAGATTGATATCACTCGTAATATACCAAACAATAGTATATAATATGGATGTATTAGAAATATGAGTTTGCAGAAAACATTGTTCTTGTAAAGAGCCCTCATATCTTATATTCTAGAAAACAAAAATAAGATGGTTATGGTCGATAGATTCTAGATAGAACAAGAAAAATGGTCTTTTATGTATCTAGATAATGATTTAAGGAACGCTATCTCAAACTATATATAAGCTTAGATAAATATAAAAAAGTGTGTATATATAAAAAGAACCTTCGTTTAAAGCATATATTTTTACTAAATGCTAGCTGTGAAGGTTCTAGTGATACTGCTCATGATATTCTTTTTCTAAACTCATATTGATAATAAATTGTTTCAAATATTTTGGGTGGGATACAAACCCGTGTCTATATATGTAAGGACCCTATGTTTAGTCCGATGAGCTATCTGGAAATAGCAAAGTATATAGGAATCTTAGTGTGGTTGACTCTAAACTAATCGATATAACATTAAAAATGCTGTACACTAATAGGAGTGATTCAACTCATTGATTCTTAGTGTTTGTGTGTATCTCTGATGGTGATGTCTTGATTAATAAATGTATTAGAAAATGTTGTAGAGAATCTATTGATGTAAACTGGATATGTATATGAGATCTAAATATGATGTATGTATCTGAGAAAATGTCGTAATAATGAATGTATGAAAAATATCGTTGGAAATCTGTTGTTGTAAACTGAATGTAGTATGTAATGTGATCTCTGCAAAGGACGGACTTATATGAAAGCAGCCAAATCAACATTGGCATTCAAACCCAGTGGATACAAAGTTTTGAGTTTATGTATCCAGTAAGTTTCTAATTGTCTAAGTTTAATTAGACGATCATAATCAGTGGATGGAGGTACATGGTCTATCGGAATTATTTTAAAGATATCTGCTCTAACATCATGTATTGTTTCACAGTGATTTGGAACACTGTGATTAATCTTACTTTTTTTACAGTTTTTACAATTCCGATAGTGTTCACCCCAACGGGTGCGTACGTTCCTAATGGTACGCCCAATGTATTGGACCCCACAAACACAATTTAAAAGATATATAATATACTTAGATTCGCAAAGCAAAACATACCGAAATTTTATTTTCAAAAGGGAGTGGATTGTAATGCCTCTGAATTCTGTCAATATAAAATAAATATAAAATATTGAACGAATTCAGTGGCATTAAAATCCACTTTCCAAAGTGTTTTTGAATTTTTTCACACATTGATAATATAGGGCACTCCCGCCTCGCAAACATTAGTTAAATTTTATTAACCTCTAATCTGCCGTCCCTAACATCGCCGAAACCTACCTACGTTTATTAACCCCTAATCTGCCGCCCACAATGTCGCCGCCACTATATTAAATGTATTAACCCATAAACCTAAGTCTAACCCTAACCCTAACCCCCCCTAACTTAAATATAATTTAAAATAATCTAAATAAAATTAATAGAATTAACTAAATTATTCCTATTTAAAACGAAATACTTACCTATAAATTAAACCTTAAGCTAGCTACAATATAACTAATAATTACATTGTAGCTATCTCAGGGTTTATTTTTATTTTACAGGCAAGTTTGTATTTATTTTAACTAGGTAGAATAGTTATTAAATAGTTATTAACTATTTAATAGCTACCTAGCTAAAATAAATACAAATATACCTGTAAAATAAAACCTAATCTAAGTTACAATTACACTACACTATAATTAAATTAATTCCCTAAACCAACTACAATTAATTACAATTAAATTCAATTATCTTAATTACGAAAAAAACAAAACACTAAATTACAGAAAATAATTACAATTTTTTTAAACTAATTACACCTACTCTAATCCCCCTAATAAAATAAAAAAGCCCCCCAAAATAATAAAAATCCCTACCCCATACTAAATTACAAATAGCCCTTAAAAGGGCCTTTTGCAGGGCATTGCCCCAAAGTAATCAGCTCTTTTACCTGTAAAAAAAAATACAATACCCCCCCAACATTAAAACCCACCAGCCACACACCCAACCCTACTCTAAAACCCACCCAATCCCCCCTTAATAAAACCTAACACTAACCCCTTGAAGATCATCCTACCTTGAGACGTCTTCACCCAACCGGGCAGAAGTGGTCCTCCAGATGGCCAGAAGTCTTCATCCAGGCGGCATCTTCTATCTTCATCCATCCAGAGCGGAGCGGGTCCATCTTGAAGACATCCGACGCTAAATGACGGTACCTTTAAGTGACGTCATCCAAGATGGCGTCCCTTCAATTCCGATTGGCTGATAGAATTCTATCAGCCAATCGGAATTAAGGTAGAAAAAATCCTATTGACTGATTGGATCAGCCAATAGGATTGAGCTTGCATTCCATTGGCTGATTGGAACAGCCAATAGAATGTGAACTCAATCCTATTGGCTGATTGGATCAGCCAATAGGATTGAAGTTCAATCCTATTTGCTGATCCAATCAGCCAATAGGATTTTTTCTACCTTAATTCCGATTGGCTGATAAAATTCTATCAGCCAATCGGAATCTAAGGGACGCCATCTTGGATGACGTCACTTAAAGAGATATTCATTCAGCAAGAAGACTTTGTTGGAAGAGGATGCTCCGCGTCGGATGTCTTGAAGATGGACCCGCTTCTATGAAGATAGAAGATGTCATCTAGATGAAGACTTCTGCCCGTCTGGAGGACCACTTCTGCCCGTTTGGAGGACCACTTCTGCCGGCTTCGTTGAGGACATCTTGCCACTTCTCCCGGTAAGTGAATCTTCGGGGGTTAGTGTTAAGATTTTTTTAAGGGTGTATTGGGTGGGTTTATTTTTTAGGTTAGGGCTTTGGGCCTGCAATAGAGCTAAATGCCCTTTTAAGGGCAATGCCCATCCAAATGCCCTTTTCAGGGCAAAGGGGAGCTTAGGTTTTATTAGTTAGGGTTTTATTTGGGTGGTTGGTTGTGTGGGTGGTGGGTTTTACTGTTTGGGGGGGGTGTTTGTATTTTTTTTTACAGGAAAAAGAGCTGATTTCTTTGGGGCAATGCCCCACAAAAGGCCCTTTTAAGGGCTATTGGTAGTTTAGTTTAGGTTAAGTTTTTTTTTATTTTGGAGGGGCTTTTTTATTTTGATAGGGCTATTAGATTAGGTGCAATTAGTTTAAAGATCTGTAATTTGTTTTTTATTTTCTGCAATTTAGTGGTTTTTTTTTTGTGATTTAGCTAATTTAATTTATTTAATTGTATTTAATGTAGGTAATTTATTTAATTGTAGTGATTGGAACAGCCAATAGAATGCGAGCTCAATTTTTTCTACCTTAATTCCGATTGGCTGATAGAATTTTATCAGCCAATCATAATTGAAAGGAAGCCATCTTGGATGACGTCACTTAAAGGTACCGTCATTTAGTGTTAGTCGTCAGAAAGAAGAGGATGCTCCGCGTCAGATGTCTTGAAGATGGACCCACTCCGCTCCGGATGAATGAAGACAGAAGATGCCGCCTGGATGAAGACTTCTAGCCGTCTGGAGGACCTCTTCTGCCTGGATTGGATGAAGACTTCTGGCCATCTGGAGGACCACTTCTGCCCGGTTGGGTGAAGACATCTCAAGGTAGGGTGATCTTCAAGGGGTTAGTGTTAGGTTTTATTAAGGGGGGATTGGGTGGGTTTTAGAGTAGGGTTGGGTGTGTGGGTGGTGGGTTTTAATGTTGGGGGGGTATTGTATTTTTTTTTACAGGTAAAAGAGCTGATTACTTTGGGGCAATGCCACGCAAAAGGCCCTTTTAAGGGCTATTTGTCATTTAGTATAGGGTAGGGATTTTTATTATTTTGGGGGGCTTTTTATTTTATTAGGGGGATTAGATTAGGTGTAATTAGTTTTAAAAAATTGTAATTATTTTATTATTTTCTGTAATTTAGTGTTTGTTTTTTTCCCGTAATTTAGATAATTGAATTTAATTGTAATTAATTGTAGTTAGTTTAGGGAATTAATTTAATTATAGTGTAGTGTTAGGTGTAATTGTAACTTAGGTTAGGTTTTATTTTACAGGTATATTTGTATTTATTATAGCTATGTAGCTATTAAATAGTTAATAACTATTTAATAACTATTCTACCTAGTTAAAATAAACACAAACTTGCCTGTAAAATAAAAATAAACCCTGAGATAGCTACAATGTAATTATTAGTTATATTGTAGCTAGCTTAGGGTTTATTTTATAGGTAAGTATTTAGTTTTAAATAGGAATACTTTATTTAATTATAGTAATTTTATTTAGATTATTTTAAATTATATTTAAGTTATGGGGTGTTAGGGTTAGACTTAGGTTTAGGGGTTAATAACTTTATTATAGTGGCGGCAATGTTGGGGATGGCAGATTAGGGGCTAATAAGTGTAGTTAGATTGCGGCGACATTGGGGAAGGCAAATTAGGGGTTAAAAAATATAATGTAGGCGGCGATGTTGGGGGCATCAGATTAGGGGTTCCTTAGTATAATGTAGGTGGCGGCGGTGTCCGGAGCGGCAGATTAGGGGTTAATAATATAATGCAGGTGTCGGCGATGTCGGGGGCAGCAGATTAGGGGTTAATAAGTGTAATATTAGGGGTGTTTAGACTCTGGTTCATGTTAGGGTGTTAGGTGTAGACATAAAAAGTATTTTCCAAAGGAATCAATGGGGCTGCGTTAGGAGCTGAACGCTGCTTTTTTGCAGGTGTTAGGTTTTTTTCAGCCGGCTCACCCCGTTGATTCCTATGGGGAAATCGTGCACAAGCACGTTTTACCAGCTCACCGCTAACGTAAGCAGCGCTGGTATTGAGGTGAGATGTGGAGCTAAATTTTGCTCCACGCTCACTTTCTCTTGTTAAGTGTAGTCAGTCCACGGGTCATCCATTACTTATGGAATATATCTCTTCCTTACAGGAAGCTGCAAGAGGATCACCCAAGCAGAGCTGCTATATAGCTCCTCCCCTCACATGTCATATTCAGTCATTCTCTTGCAGCCTAACTAAAGATAGGTCGCTGTGAGAGGTCTGTGGTGTTTTTTAACTTAGTTTATTTCTACAATCAAAAGTTTGTTATTTTAAATGGCACCGGAGTGTGCTGTTTGTTCTCAGGCAGCATTAGAAGAAGAATCTGCCTGCGTTTTCTATGATCTTAGCAGACGTAACTAAGATTCAATGGCTGTTCTCACACATTCTGAGGAGTGAGGTAACTTCAGAAAAGGGGAATAGCATGCAGGGCCCCCCTGCAAATGAGGTATGTGCAGTAAATTATTTTTCTGAGGAATGGAATTGACTGAGAAAATACTGCTGATACCAATGTAAAGTAAGTTCAGCCTTAAATGCAGTGATAGCGACTGGTATTAGGCTGATGAGTGTGTGTACACTGAATGTATTTTTCTAAGGAATGGAATTGACTCTGAAAATACTGTTAATACTGAAATAATGTATGAGCCTTAACTGCAGTAAAAGCGACTGGTAGCAGGCTTATTAATAACAATTCATAACTTTTCAAATGTATGTTTAAAACGTTTACTGGCATGTTAATCGTTTTTTGTGAGGTACTTGGTGGTACTTGGGGCATGATTTTTACCACATGGCCATCTTTGTTTTCTGCATAGAAACAGTTATCTGAGCTTCCCCACTGTTGTAATATGAGTGGGAGGGGCCTATTTTAGCGCTTTTTTGCGCAGTAAAAATTCAGTCACAATCTGTCTACTTCATCCTCCATGATCCAGATCGTCTCTAGAGAGCTCAGGGGTCTTCAAAATTCATTTTGAGGGAGGTAATCAGTCACAGCAGACCTGTGACAGTGTGTTTTGACTGTGATAAAAACGTTATTTATTAAATTGTTATCCGTTTTTGGGTATTAAGGGGTTAATCATCCATTTGCTGGTGGGTGCAATCCTTTGCTAACTTAATACATTTACTGTGAAAAATTGGTTGCTATAACTATTTTGGTTCATTGTTATTTCAACTGTGACAGCTTTTTGTGCTTCTTAAAGGCACAGTAGCGTTTTTTATATTGCTTGTAAATTTATTTAGAAAAGTATTTCCAAGCTTGCTAGTCTCATTGCTAGTCTGTTTAAACATGTCTGACACAGATGAATCTCTTTGTTCACTATGTTTAAAGGCCAATGTGGAGCCCAATAGAAATTTGTGTACTAATTGCATTGATGTTACTTTAAATAAAAGTCAATCTTTACATGTAAAGAAATTATCACCAGACAACGAGGGGGAAGTTATGCCGACTAACTCTCCTCACGTGTCAGTACCTTCGCCTCCCGCTCAGGAGGTGCGTGATTTTGTGGCGCCAAGTACATCAGGGAGGCCCTTACAAATCACTTTGCAAGACATGGCTACTGTTATGACAGAAGTATTATCTAAATTGCCAGAATTAAGAGGCAAGCGCGATAGCTCTGGGTTAAGGACAGAGCGCGCGGATGAGGTGAGAGCCATGTCAGATACTGCGTCACAGTTTGCAGAACATGAAGACGGAGAGCTTCATTCTGTGGGTGACGGATCTGATCCAGGGAGACTGGATTCAGAGATTTCTAATTTTAAATTTAAGCTTGAGAACCTCCGCATATTGCTTGGGGAGGTATTAGCGGCTCTGAATGATTGTAACACGGTTGCAATTCCAGAAAAATTATGTAGGTTGGATAGATACTATGCGGTACCGGTGTGTACTGACGTGTTTCCAATACCTAAAAGGCTTACAGAGATTATTAGCAAGGAGTGGGATAGACCTGGTGTGCCTTTTTCCCCTCCTCCCATATTTAGGAAAATGTTTCCTATAGACGCCACCACACGAGACTTATGGTAGACGGTCCCTAAGGTGGAGGGAGCAGTTTCTACTTTAGCTAAGCGTACCACTATCCCGGTGGAGGATAGTTGTGCCTTTTCAGATCCAATGGATAAGAAATTAGAGGGTTACCTTAAGAAAATATTTGTTCAACAAGGTTTTATCTTACAGCCCCTTGCATGCATTGCGCCTGTCACTGCTGCGGCGGCATTCTGGTTTGAGTCTCTGGAAGAGGCCATTCGCACAGCTCCATTGGATGAAATTATGAACAAGCTTAAAGCACTTAAGCTAGCTAACGCATTTGTTTCTGATGCCGTCGTACATTTAACCAAACTTACGGCTAAGAACTCCGGATTCGCTATCCAAGCGCGCAGAGCGCTATGGCTTAAATCCTGGTCAGCTGACGTGACTTCTAAATCTAAATTGCTTAATATTCCTTTCAAAGGGCACACCTTTTTCGGGCCCGGCTTGAAAGAAATTATAGCTGACATTACGGGAGGTAAGGGCCATGCTCTACCTCAGGACAGGGCCAAATCAAAGGCCAAACAGTCTAATTTTCGTGCCTTTCGTAACTTCAAGGCAGGAGCAGCATCAACTTCCTCCGCTCCAAAACAGGAAGGAGCTGTTGCTCGTTACAGGCAGGGCTGGAAAGTTAACCAGTCCTGGAACAAGGGCAAGCAGGCCAAGAAACCTGCTGCTGCCCCTAAGACAGCATGAAGAGAGGGCCCCCTATCTGGAAACGGATCTAGTGGGGGGCAGACTTTCTCTCTTCGCCCAGGCTTGGGCAAGAGATGTCCAGGATCCCTGGGCGTTGGAGATCATATCTCAGGGATATCTCCTGGACTTCAAAACTTCTCCTCCACGAGGGAGATTTCATCTTTCAAGGTTATCAGCAAACCAAATAAAGAAAGAGGCGTTTCTACGCTGTGTTCAAAACCTCTTACTAATTGGGGTGATCCACCCAGTTCCGCGGACGGAACACGGGCAAGGATTCTATTCAAATCTATTTGTGGTTCCCAAGAAAGAGGGAACCTTCAGACCAATCTTGGACTTAAAAATCCTAAACAAATTCCTAAGAGTTCCATCATTCAAAATGGAAACTATTCGAACCATCCTTCCCATGATCCAAGAGGGTCAGTACATGACCACAGTGGACTTAAAGGATGCCTACCTTCACATACCGATTCACAAGGATCATTATCGGTACCTAAGATTTGCTTTCCTAGACAGGCATTACCAGTTTGTAGCTCTTCCCTTCGGATTAGCTACGGCTCCAAGAATCTTTACAAAAATTCTGGGCTTACTTCTGGCGGTACTAAGACCGCGAGGCATAGCAGTGACTCCGTACCTAGACGACATTCTGATACAAGCGTCAAGTTTTCAAACTGCCAAGTCTCATACAGAGATAGTTCTGGCATTTCTGAGGTCGCATGGGTGGAAGGTGAACGTGGAAAAGAGTTCTCTATTACCACTTACAAGGGTTCCCTTTCTAGGGACTCTTATAGATTCTGTAGAGATGAAAATTTACCTGACAGAGGCCAGGTTATCAAAACTTCTAAATGCTTGCCGTGTCCTTCATTCCATTCCACACCCGTCAGTAGCTGCATCTCAGACCGCTGCAATTGTGCATGCTAAGTCAGTGGAACGGGGATTACTCAGATTTGTCCCCCCTACTAAATCTGGATCAAGAGACCAGAGATTCTCTTCTATGGTGGCTTTCTCGGCCACATCTGTCCAAGGGGATGACCTTTGGCAGGCCAGATTGGACGATTGTAACAACAGACGCCAGCCTTCTAGGCTGGGGCGCAGTCTGGAACTCCCTGAAGGCTCAGGGATTATGGACTCAGGAGGAGAAACTCCTCCAAATAAATATTCTGGAATTAAGAGCAATATTCAATGCTCTCCTAGCTTGGCCTCAGTTAGTAACTCTGAGGTTCATCAGATTTCAGTCGGACAACATCACGACTGTGGCTTACATCAACCATCAAGGGGGAACCAGAAGTTCCCTAGCGATGTTGGAAGTCTCAAAGTCTCACTCTTGCCACCTGTCAGCGATTTACATCCCAGGTGTGGAGAACTGGGAGGCGGATTTTCTAAGTCGCCAGACTTTTCATCCGGGGGAGTGGGAACTTCATTCGGATGTCTTTGCTCAACTGATTCATCGTTGGGGCAAACCAGATCTGGATCTCATGGCGTCTCGCCAGAACGCCAAGCTTCCTTGTTACGGATCCAGGTCCAGGGACCCGGGAGCAGTGCTGATAGATGCTCTGACAGCCCCTTGGGTCTTCAACATGGCTTATGTGTTTCCACCATTCCCGATGCTTCCTCGTTTGATTGCCAAGATCAAACAGGAGAGAGCTTCGGTGATTCTGATAGCGCCTGCGTGGCCACGCAGGACCTCGTATGCAGACCTAGTGGACATGTCGTCCTGTCCACCGTGGTCTCTGCCTCTGAGACAGGACCTTCTAATTCAGGGTCCTTTCAACCATCCAAATCTAATTTCTCTGAGGCTGACTGCATGGAGATTGAACGCTTGATTCTATCAAAGCTTGGCTTCTCGGAGTCGGTTATTGATACCTTAATACAGGCTAGGATACCTGTTACCAGAAAAATTTACCATAAGATATGGCGTAAATATTTATATTGGTGCGAATCCAAGAGTTACTCATGGAGTAAGGTTAGGATTCCTAGGATATTGTCCTTTCTACAAGAGGGTTTAGAAAAGGGCTTATCTGCTAATTCGTTAAAGGGACAGATTTCTGCTCTGTCTATTCTTCTACACAAACGTCTGGCTGAAGTTCCAGACGTTCAGGCTTTTTGTCAGGCTTTAGCTAGGATTAAGCCTGTGTTTAAGACTGTTGCTCCGCCGTGGAGCTTAAACTTAGTTCTTAACGTTCTTCAAGGCGTTCCATTTGAACCCCTTCATTCCATTGATATCAAGCTGTTATCCTGGAAGGTTCTGTTTTTGATGGCAATTTCCTCGGCTCGAAGAGTCTCTGAGTTATCTGCCTTACATTGTGATTCTCCTTATCTGATTTTTCATTCAGACAAGGTAGTTCTGCGTACTAAACCTGGGTTCTTACCTAAGGTAGTTACTAACAGGAATATCAATCAAGAGATTGTTGTTCCATCACTGTGTCCTAACCCTTCTTCAAAGAAGGAACGACTTTTGCATAATCTGGACGTAGTCCGTGCCCTGAAGTTCTATTTGCAGGCAACTAAAGATTTTCGTCAAACTTCTTCCCTGTTTGTCGTTTACTCTGGACAGAGAGGAGGTCAAAAGGCTTCGGCTACCTCTCTCTCTTTTTGGCTTCGTAGCATAATACGTTTAGCCTATGAGACTGCTGGACAGCAGCCTCCTGAAAGGATTACAGCTCATTCTACTAGAGCTGTGGCTTCCACCTGGGCCTTTAAAAATGAGGCCTCTGTTGAACAGATTTGCAAGGCTGCGACTTGGTCTTCGCTTCACACCTTTTCAAAATTTTACAAATTTGACACTTTTGCTTCTTCGGAGGCTATTTTTGGGAGAAAGGTACTTCAGGCAGTGGTTCCTTCTGTTTAATGTTCCTGCCTTGTCCCTCCCTTCATCCGTGTACTTTAGCTTTGGTATTGGTATTCCATAAGTAATGGATGACCCGTGGACTGACTACACTTAACAAGTGAAAACATAATTTATGCTTACCTGATAAATTTATTTCTCTTGTAGTGTAGTCAGTCCACGGCCCGCCCTGTCTTTAAGGCAGATCTAAATTTTAATTAAACTCCAGTCACCACTGCACCCTATGGTTTCTCCTTTCTCGTCTGCTTTGGTCGAAATGACTGAATATGACATGTGAGGGGAGGAGCTATATAGCAGCTCTGCTTGGGTGATCCTCTTGCAGCTTCCTGTAAGGAAGAGATATATTCCATAAGTAATGGATGACCCGTGGACTGACTACACTACAAGAGAAATAAATTTATCAGGTAAGCATAAATTATGTTTTTTTGCGGTTAATGCCGGGTTTAAAAAAACCTGTAATACCAGCGTTGTTTGTAGGTGAGTGGTGAGCATAAACTGAGCGTTAGCACCGCACCCCTGTTAACGCAACACTTGTATACTAGGTGTAAGTTAATTATGTCTTCATCTATAAAATTCAAATCAACATAAAATACTCTCAGATTCTTGCATCCTTCTGTAATATGTAACATACAGTATCTTCTCACTGGACAATGCATTACCTGATAAACACTGTTAACTGGTACCTACTTGTGAGGTTATCTAGAAATTCCCATTCTAATAATAAAAAAAAAAAGCGAGAACAAAGAAGGAACAAATAAAACTAATGCATGAACCTCGGTATGCTGAACCAGAAACTGAAGTCATTCGGCAGACTAAACACAAGACATTTCTGTTAATTTGCTATAAAATAACAAACCAGCCAAGTTTAACCAAGTTAAAAACAAAGTTACACCTTTTTGCTGCAATTGTTTTTCAACAGTCAAACTGCACCCACCATTTGTGTTATTAAGAGGAGCCAATCCAGGCTGGAGGCTGCAGACAACAAGGCTAGCTGTGGTCATTTTGTTTGTAGAAAGTGCATTGTTTTTCAGTTGTTATCCACTGAGGCCAATTTGGGACATAATAGCAAGGATAGGCTTGAGAAAGATTAATACCATTAGCTGCTACAGAGGAAGAGGTATCTGCACTTGTTCTTCTAATGCAGTTACATGTTCACTTGATCGTATCTCTTCTCATCTTTTTCAGACACTCTCACTCATACATCCTCCTATCTCACATCTTTAATATTTAACTCTGGTGCATTCTTTTAAACTTGCTCTGATTGCACACATATTCTAAAAAATTAAACATTACATGACTTGGCCACTCTATTCAACTATCAGACATTTCTTTCTCCATCAACATAGTTTATTTTTTTCCTCTTTCTACTTTATATTACTCCAATCCACTTTAAAGGGCTATTATAGTGGGAAAATGCATGCTCTAATTTGTTACAGCATGTAATTTTAGCAATAGCGATCTTGCAGCTCTATGTGTTTAACCCCTACAAAGGGGTTAAATACACAGTTAAAATACCACTCAGGACAGGAGCCACAGCGAATTATAGTTCTGAATTAAACATTTCCAGTGAGCCAATAACCAGCAACAGAAGCACGGCTGGGTATTTAGAGCATGTCATTTTGTGTTATAATGGCCCTTTAAGGCATTTAGAAATGGCCTTTACTAAAAAGGTCAATGACCTTTCAGCCATATCTAAAAACGATTCATTATTGCTTCCAATGCTCCATTTGACTTTAAAACTGCTGATCGCCCTCTGTATTGTTCTTTACTCTGCTGGCAGTCATTATGGAGAATTATTATCTTCCTATCTAATCTCTCCCTACGCATCTAATATTGGCTTCTTTTTCAGTTTAAATCTCCCTAGGTTCTGGTTTTGGTCCCCTCATATTTTCTTTATACAATTCCACAAAAAAGGCTTTCAGTATCACTTATACGTGTGTCACCTTCCTAGTTTTTCTTATTTCTTTTAGTTCCAAGCTCTGGTGTGAGGTACAGTGGAAACATTGGCGTTTGTTTCGTAGCAATTTCCTACAAGTATCCACAATACAGTAAGCTAGTGCTACACATATATGTACAGTATTTTGTAACACCCAGCTGAACTGACACTGTATCAAATGTTTGGCCTTTTGTGCTTTCTATGTCAGAAAAGGTTTAATAAACTTGGGAGTATGTGGGAGGATGGTCTGGTGTTCTAGAAGTAAAGAGAATGTTTTGATTGAATACCATCCATCAGATATTTTACCCTTCAATGCTAGCTTCATTTTTGTTCTCTAATGGGCTTATGCTAAGTCCATAACAGATATGGTGCCATTATCAGTTCAGTGGCATGGAGGTTAGTAGTTTGGCAGTCACTGACTATATATACAAAGTTCTATCTTCTAAAATTATTGTCTATTGCCGTTTTCCTAGGTGGAAGTCCAAATAGGAGTTTATATGATACTAAATCATCATGTTTTAGTGAGAACTTATTATATCAGTAGGTGTTTTGTGTCATTATTATGTACTGAAAAGTAGTACATCAATGTTCTTAAAGGGACCTGAAAC
Source organism: Bombina bombina (assembly GCF_027579735.1). Lineage (NCBI taxonomy): Eukaryota > Metazoa > Chordata > Amphibia > Anura > Bombinatoridae > Bombina > Bombina bombina. The sequence continues at coordinate 734,653,492 of NC_069500.1, read as the reverse complement.
CCAATTTTTTTCTGTTATTATTCCAGATAGATCATACAATTTTAAATAACTTTCCAATTGATTTCTATTGTCTTATTTGTTTTGTTCTCTTTGTAGATTTTGTTGAAAAGAATATCTAGGTAGGCTCAGAAGCTGCTGATTGGTAGCTGCACGTATCTTCCTCTTGTAATTGGTTTTCAGCTAGCTCCCAGTAGTGCTATTTCAACAAAGGATACGAAGAGAATGAAGAAAAGTAGATAATAATAAGTAAATTGGAAAGTTGTTTACAATTGTATGATATATCTGACTCATGAAAGAAAAAGTTTGGGTTTCATGATGTACTTTTAAGTGCTCTCTTTTTTCTTCGTTATATTTTAAAAACGTCTCACCAAATAGAGCTAGAGTGATGCATAACTGTAACTAAGAGTCTTCTTCATAGTAATCCTAGGGGGGGCACAGATCATATAAACAATTCTTTTAGATAATACAGTCAATAACATGATTTTGTTATGGTAAATAGTCAGTGTTTATCACACAATTACAGAATTGTTCTATATCAGAGGTACCACAGAAGTTTTATATATAACTAATATATTGGTTGCGTACTCTCCCCTCTGCGTGTTATTTTAGTGATTCCTGACCTGACTGATCTCTGACCCGTACATCAGCCTAAGATCCGCGAGTCAGAACAAAAAGCTTATTGCGATTGGCTAGATCGCGCGGTTGCCCTAGTGACGTGGCCTGCGGAAAGTCCCTATGCTTGCAGCCTTACATGGCAGGTGTAGTGTAGCCGGGAAAAAGTAACATGCGAACCGGGTTTGTAATCTCTGTCACTTTCAGCATCCCCTGGACTTTAGCGCTTAATATTTACACTAACAGTTGGGCTGTACAGGTCCCAGGCGGTCCAGATGAAGCGGAGAGGATTGCGAGGAAACTGGGCTTCATTAGTATGGGACAGGTAGGGGAGACGCTGTCATGTAGAGAGACTAATAATTTATTGGTTTGTGGGCATAAGGCATTGACTGCCAAAAGGGTCCAGTCTGGCAACTGAGCAGTTTACCCTGTCTGTGGCGTTTATATCAACAGATCATACCTGGCAGCGATTTCTACCACATGCAACACCGTGGGTTACAGAAAAGATCCCTCAGGCCTCATTGGGGCAGACATGTCCGGCTGAAAAAAGAGATTAAGGTGAATCAAGACATTTCTTGATATCCAAACTACTAACCCGTGTCTGTTGTCATGTCTATTGGGAAATTGCTTTGCTTTTTGCCTGACACAATGTTTGTGCTCCTATATAAGTTTGTGGGAAATTTGTTGCACCAGTATTTAGTATTAACAAATGTTATAATGTGCACATAAAAACACATTTTTAGTTCATTTTCATTTTAAATATATTTATAATCTTTCCTCTTCCTCTGAAGAGGCCTATCCACACACTCATAACTAAAAGTATGTTGCAGATGCTGTCTGACTTATAGCCACATACTGTTCTCTGCACTAGTTTTTGTAACTTCCAGGAAAACTAAAATTGTGTACTTTATGGGGATCTCAACTCAAAAGAGCCACCTGGAGGGGAGACAATAGCAGACACAAAAAAATGCTTTAAAGTAAGAATGCTTTCTGTCCCTGTGCCACTTATTTTTAGAAATATATTATTTATTTGTTTAATAGCCATAAACTGATATGTCACCCTTAAAGGACAATTTAATACAGTAGAACTGCACAATCAACAAAGGCATTCTTAAAAAAAGAAGGAAAAAAAAAAAAGCACTGCGACTGCATTCAGCCTATCACAAACACATATACTATGAAATCTTGCCCATGCTCAGTTGGTGCTGGTGGCACAGTAAGTGTGCTTATAAAATATTTTGCTCATTTTGTCTTTAGTGTCCCTTTTAGGCTTCTAAAATGTTCATCTGCAGCCCCCATTTGTTAGGAAGTTGGCCATCACTTCTCAAGAGTATTAAATTAGTGTGATGAGGTTGAAGGTGACTTTTTTCCCCTCCTGTTTCAGGTACACTGGTTTGAGCAGCAAACTCTGAAGAATAGACATAGAAGACACATCAGTGTAATTCCCACAGACCCCTGGTTCCATAAGCAGTGGTACATGGTATGATATAGGTCCATATGTGCTTGCATCAAAGTGGAAATAATGAAAGGCATCTGGGTATGATAATATGGTGCTATATTCAGTTTTAGTTATAAAATGGAAGTGCAATCCATTTGAGTAATACAGGGCTCGACAAAGTCAGGCACCAGGGAGCCACTTGTGCCTTAAAATTAGGCCCTGCCACCCTGGTTTAGATTCCACAAGACACTCATGGGTGTCTTGTGGAGCTGGGTCCTAGATTTTAAAACAAAAGCCTGTAGCTTCCAATAGTGCTGTTTTTTTTTCTTCTAATTTTATGGAAAAAATATACTGTAATAATCAACTTTAGTACACAGACATAAAAAAAAGACTGGTACAATATTTATTTATTTATTTGAAATACAGTTTTTACCAGAATAAATACATTGAGATTTCTCTCATTTTCAAGTATGTCCTGGGAAATGCCAGCAATAAATTACATATTGTACAAATAAAATATGAGTTATAGCAGTACGTCTTTACCTGCAACCATATACTGAATGCCAAATTTCCCAAAGTGCACGTCTATAACACACTGGCATGATAAGAAGCACTTTGTTGCAGAATAATGACGTGAACCCAGATCTTGGTGTGCTGACAGCGTGGAGCCTCGGATACACAGGGAAGGGTGTGGTGGTGACTATTCTAGACGATGGAATTGAAAAGGACCATCCAGATCTGGCTGCTAATTATGTAAGTAATGCGGATATTTGTATGTATATATGTACTGTATGTGTGTGTGTATATATATATATATATATATATATATATATATATACTGTATGTGTGTACGTATGTGTGTGTATATATATATATATATATATATATATATATATATATATATATATATATATATTCTCAATGAATACAGGAGTGGTTATTGATATACATATTTTTACATATACACACACTTTGTTTGGTCTAAAGTGAGAATTTGTATTTGTCCCCCAACAGGATCCATTAGCAAGTTATGATTTTAACAGTGATGACCCTGATCCACAGCCCCATTATAACCTGGCTGATGAGAACCGGTGAGTGTGTCAGTGTCTACGTGTATATAGAAATTAAAAGGTCCTCTTTGTATCTAAGTTGTTTGAATGTGTTGAGTTTCAGTTCTTCATGTATTTACTGTGTGTGTGGCTATGGAAGAAGGGTGTTAGTCTTGTATCTGATGAGCGGTATCCATATCTGAATGTATATCTAGCTATGTAAGTTTTATCAGTAATTTTGTGACTGGAGAAGAGGAGGTATTTACAGTAGGGTATTTGTAAGTAGCAGTAGGTAGTTTGATATGGATAGCAATAGGTGTGTAGATGTATATAGTTTTCTCTGTGCATGTGCCTTTCAGTCAATTGAGTATGTGCATTTCTGTGTGTGGATTGGGCTCCGGATAGAACTTAAAGGGACAGTCAAGTATAAATTAAACTTTCATTATTCAGATAGGACTTAATTTTAATTGACTTTCCAATTTACTTTTATCATCAAATTTGCTTTTTTCTCTTGGTATTCTTAGTTTAAACTTAAAATAGGTAGGCTCATATGCTAATTTCTAAGCCTTTGAGGGCTGCCTCTTATCACATTCTTTTTAAATCTCTTTTCAACACAAAGACACAGAAAGTACACGTAGGCTATATAGATAACACTGTGTTCAGGCACAGAAAGTTATTTAAGATCTAGCACAACACAATGCTAAATTTAAGACAATAGATAATAAACAGTCACAGTCATGTGATCAGGGGGCTGGAAGAAGGTTCCTAGATACAAGGTAATCACAAAGGTAAAAAGTACATTAATATAACTGTGTTGGTTATGCAAAACTGGGGAATGAGTAATAAAGGGATTATCTATCTTTTAAAACAATAACAATTCTAAGGTTGACTGTCCCTTTTAAAGTGATGGTAAACTCTCCCCTTTTTAAAATCAGATCTGGAATGTAAGCGCTATTTTAGATAGTTTTATTCATCATGTGCAATGAAGATGCGCTATAACTTAGTTATTAATATAGATATGAAATTCAAATACCCCACGTTACACCACCCTCTTCAAAAGTCAATTTTCCTGTCAGCTAAATGATTGAATTACTCTCCAATCAATGCTCTAGCTACAACAAAAGTGCCAGATGGGGAGAGCGCTGATTGGACAACAATTCAATCTGTTAGCTCACAGAAAATTTTACTTTTGAAGTGGGCGGAGGAGCATGCAGTATTTGAATTTCATATCTATAATAAAAAGTAAGTTATACTGCATCTTCATTACAGCTAATGAATTAAACTCCATCTAAAATAGCGCTTACATTCCAGATCTGATTTTAAAAAGGGGAGAGTTTACCATCACTTTAAAGGCACTTATAAGAAGTTGTTGTTGTCTACTTGAAAATTCTTAAAGGGACAGTCAACACCAGAATTTTTGTAGTTTAAAAAGATAGATAATTCCTTTATTACCCATTTCCCAGTCTTGCATAACCAACACAGTTTAAAATAATAATATACTTTTTATCTCTGTGATTAACTTGTATCTAAGCATCTTCTGACAGCCCCCTGATCACATGACATTTTATTTATTGAATTTCATTTTAGCCAATTAGTGCAGTGTCTGCCACAAGCCACGGGTGTGATCACAATATTATCTAAATGGCTCACATGAACTAACTCTCCCCTGTTGTGAAAAGCAAATAAAAAGCATTTGATAAGAGACGGCCTTCAAGGACTTAGAAATTATCATATGAGCCTTCCTAGGTTTAGCTTTCAACTAAGAATACCAAGAGAACAACGCAAAATTGGTGATAAAAGTAAGTTGGAAAATTTAAAATTACATTCCCTATTTGAAACATGAGGTTTTTTTTTGGACTTGACTGTCCCTTTTAAAAATATAGATAATCCCTTTTATTAGTCATTCCCCAGTTTTGCATAGCCAACACCGTTATATTAATTTACCTTTTTACTTGCTATAATTACCTGTATCTGAGCCTCTGAAGACTGGCCCCTTATCTCTGTGCTTTTTACCATTTTAGCCAATCGGTGCTGGTTCTTATATAACTATTATCATTCTCCATGAAAGCGAGCACAATGTTATCTATATGGCATACATGAACTAGCACTGTCTAGCTGTTGTACAAGATTTAAAAAGCACTAAGATAAGGGACGGCCTGCAGAGACGTAAACCTTTAAAATATATTAATATAACAATGTTGGTTATGCATTATGCTAAAAAGGGGAATAAGTAGTAAAGGCTTGTCTATATCTTTTCAAACAATACAAATCCCAGGTAGACTGTCCCTTTATGGTAGAAAATTGTCAAATGTGGTAGGAAGGACATTGTAGTTAGGTTTAATAGAGGTTAAAAGTAAGATAGCAGGCAGTGTGCAAGAGTTTATTGGAGTGGGGTTCAATTAGGCTAATGTGGGGGGTGTCGCAGATCAGGGTAATAATGCAGAGGTTGTTCTGGTGATCAAAGCATCCCCCAATAAATTACACTGGTACATATATAATATAGGGACCAATGGTTTTTGCTTCAGGGGTCAGTAGCACCCTACTGTGCAGGTCATAGTGAAATACAAATAGTGAACTGGTACGAAGACGACATTTCCACACATTTGAAATCTTGCTCTTTGGCAGTGGAAATCTTCAAAATAGTTCAAAATGTAATCTATTATTTTCTTTCACCCGAGTTCCTTTAACCCCTTAGTGACTAGACCATCTTTAAATTTTCTTACCGTTAAAGGGACACTGAACCCAAATTTTTTTCTTTCGTGATTGAGATAGAGCATGACATTTTAAGCAACTTTCTAATTTACTCCTATTATAAAATTGTCTTCATTCTCTTGGTATCTTTATTTAAAATTCAAGAATGTAAGTTTAGATGCCGGCCTATTTTTGGTGAACAACCTGGGTTGTTCTTGCTAATTGGTGGATAAATTCATCCACCAATAAAAAGTGCTGTCCAGTCCTGAACTAAAAAAAAGTTTAGAAGCCTTCTTTTTCAAATAAAGATAGCAAGAAAACGAAGAAAAATTGATAATACAGGGAGTGCAGAATTATTAGGCAAATGAGTATTTTGACCACATCATCCTCTTTATGCATGTTGTCTTACTCCAAGCTGTATAGGCTCGAAAGCCTACTACCAATTAAGCATATTAGGTGATGTGCATCTCTGTAATGAGAAGGGGTGTAGTCTAATGACATCAACACCCTATATCAGGTGTGCATAATTATTAGGCAACTTCCTTTCCTTTGGCAAAATGGGTCAAAAGAAGGACTTGACAGGCTCAGAAAAGTCAAAAATAGTGAGATATCTTTCAGAGGGATGCAGCACTCTTAAAATTGCAAAGCTTCTGAAGCGTGATCATCGAACAATCAATCGTTTCATTCAAAATAGTCAACAGGGTCGCAAGAAGCGTGTGGAAAAACCAAGGTGCAAAATAACTGCCCATGAACTGAGAAAAGTCAAGCGTGCAGCTGCCAAGATGCCACTTGCCACCAGTTTGGCCATATTTCAGAGCTGCAACATCACTGGAGTGCCCAAAAGCACAAGGTGTGCAATACTCAGAGACATGGCCAAGGTAAGAAAGGCTGAAAGACGACCACCACTGAACAAGACACACAAGCTGAAACGTCAAGACTGGGCCAAGAAATATCTCAAGACTGATTTTTCTAAGGTTTTATGGACTGATGAAATGAGAGTGAGTCTTGATGGGCCCGTGGCTGGATTGGTAAAGGGCAGAGAGCTCCAGTCCGACTCAGACGCCAGCAAGGTGGAGGTGGAGTACTGGTTTGGGCTGGTATCATCAAAGATGAGCTTGTGGGGCCTTTTCGGGTTGAGGATGGAGTCAAGCTCAACTCCCAGTCCTACTGCCAGTTTCTGGAAGACACCTTCTTCAAGCAGTGGTACAGGAAGAAGTCTGCATCCTTCAAGAAAAACATGATTTTCATGCAGGACAATGCTCCATCACACGCGTCCAAGTACTCCACAGCGTGGCTGGCAAGAAAGGGTATAAAAGAAGAAAATCTAATGACATGGCCTCCTTGTTCACCTGATCTGAACCCCATTGAGAACCTGTGGTCCATCATCAAATGTGAGATTTACATGGAGGGAAAACAGTACACCTCTCTGAACAGTGTCTGGGAGGCTGTGGTTGCTACTGCACGCAATGTTGATGGTGAACAGATCAAAACACTGACAGTATCCATGGATGGCAGGCTTTTGAGTGTCCTTGCAAAGAAAGGTGGCTATATTGGTCACTGATTTGTTTTTGTTTTGTTTTTGAATGTTAGAAATGTATATTTGTGAATGTTGAGATGTTATATTGGTTTCACTGGTAAAAATAAATAATTGAAATGGGTATATATTTGTTTTTTGTTAAGTTGCCTAATAATTATGCACAGTAATAGTCACCTGCACACACAGATATCCCCCTAAAATAGCTATAACTAAAAACAAACTAAAAACTACTTCCAAAACTATTCAGCTTTGATATTAATGAGTTTTTTGGGTTCATTGAGAACATGGTTGTTCAATAATAAAATTAATCCTCAAAAATACAACTTGCCTAATAATTCTGCACTCCCTGTAGGAGTAAATTAGAAGGTTGCTTAACATTGCATGCTCTATCTGAATCACGAAAGAAAATATTTGCGTTCAGTGTCCCTTTAAGGACCAGAGCTATTTTTAAATTTTTGCTTTCTTTGTGTTTAGCTGTAATGTTCCTCTTCCTCATTTACTGTACCCCACACATATTATATACTGTCTTTCTCGCCATTAAATGGACTTTACAAAGATACCATTATTTTCATCATATCATTTTCTATAAAACAAATGAAAAATTTGAAAAAACACACTTTTTCTAACTTTGACCCCCAATTCTGTTACACATCTACAACCACCAAAAAACACCCATGCTAAATAGTTTCTTAATTTTGTCCTGAGTTTAGAAATACCCAATGTTTACATGTTCTTTGCTTTTTTGCAAGTTACAGTTGTGCTCATAAGTTTACATACCCTGGCAGAATTTGATTTCTTGGCCATTTTTCAGAGAATATGAATGATAACACAAAAACATTTTTCACTCATGGTTAGTGTTTAGCTGAAGCCATTTATTATCAATCAACTGTGTTTACTCTTTTTAAATCGTAATCACAGCAGAAACTACCCAAATGACCCTGATCAAAAGTTTACATACCCTGGTGATTTTGGCCTGATAACATGCACACAAGTTGACACAAAGGGGTTTGAATGGCTATTAAAGGTAACCATCCTCACCTGTGATCTGTTTGCTTGTAATTAGTGTGTGTATATAAAAGGTCAATGAGTTTCTGGACTCCTGACAGACCCTTGCATCTTTCATCCAGTGCTGCACTGGCGTTTCTGGATTCTGAGTCATAAGGAAAGAAAAAGAATTGTCAAAGCATCTGTGGGAAAAAAGTAGTTGAACTGTATAAAACAGGAAAGGGATATAAAAATATATTCAAGGAATTGAGAATGCAAATCAGCAGTGTTCAAACTCTAATTAAGAAGTGGAAAATGAGGCGTTCTGTTTGATAACATACTGCATTCATCTTGCCATCAATTCTGACCAAATTTCCTGTGCCTTTGTAGCTCACACATCGCCAAAACATCAGCGATCCACCTCCATGTTTCACAGTAGGGATGGTGTACCTTTCATCATAGGCCTTGTTGACTCCTCTCTAAATGTAGCGTTTATGGTTGTGGCCAAAAAGCTCAATTTTGGTCTCATCACTCCAAATGACTTTGTGCCAGAAGGTTTGAGGCTTGTCTCTGTGCTGTTTGGCGTATTGTAAGCGGGATACTTTGTGGCATTTGCGTAGTAATGGCTTTCTTCTGGCGACTCGACCATGCAGCCCGTGCCTCCTTATTGTTCATCTTGAAACAGCCACACCACATGTCCTGTATTTCACCTGAAGTTACCTGAAGTTATTTTTGGGTTTGCCTTTGCATCCCGAACAATGGTTTGGTTTTAACAGAACCCCTCATTTTCCACTTCTTTATTATAGTTTTTACACTGCTTATTTGCATTCTCAATTCCTTGGATATCTTTTTATATACCTTTTCCCGCAGATCCTTTGACAATTCTTTTGCTTTCCCCATGACTCAGAATCCAGAATCGTCAATGCAGCACTGGATGAAAGATGCAAGGGTCTGTCGGGAGTCCAGAAACTCATTGACCTTTTATACACACACACTAATTACAAGAAAACAGATCACAGGTGAGGATGGTTACCTTTTAATAGCCATTCAAACCCCTTTGTGTCAACTTGTGTGCATGTTATCAGGCCAAAATCACCAGGGTATATAAACTTTTGATCAGGGTCATTTGGGTAGTTTCTGTTGTCATTATGATTTAAAAAGAATAAACACAGTAGATTGTTAATAAATGGCTTCAGCCAAACACTAACCATGAGTGAAAAAAGTTTTTTGTTGTTGTTGTTATTCATATTCTCTGAAAAATGTCCAAGAAATCATAAATTCTGCCAGGGTATGTAAACTTATGTGCACAACTGTATAGGGCAATAAGTACAAGTAGCACTATGCTATTTCTATACCATTTTTTTTTCTCCACAATTAGCGATAGTTACATTGTAACACTGATATCTGTCAGGAAACCCTGAATAACCCTTTTAGTAACAGTTTTTTAGTAAACAACCCAAAGTATTGATCTAGGCCCATTTTGGTATATTTCATGCCACCATTTCACAGCCAAATGCGATCAAATAAAAACAATTGTTCACTTTTTCACAAACTTTAGGTTTCTCACTGAAATTATTTACAAACAGCTTGTGCAATTATGGCACAAATGGTTGTAAATGCTTCTCTGGGATCCCCTTTGTTCAGAAATAGCAGGCATATATATGGCTTTGGCATTGCTTTTCGGTAATTCGAAGGCTGCTAAATACCGCTGTTCACCACACTTGTATTATTCCTGCAGTGAAGGGGTTAATTGGGTAGCTTGTATGGTTAATTTTAGCTTTAGTGTAGCGATCAGCCTCCCACCTGACACATCCTACCCCCTGACCACTCTCAAACAGCTCTCTTCCTTCCCCAACCTCACAATTGTCACCGACATCTTAAGTACTGGCAGAAAGTCTGCAAGTATTAAAATAAAAGGTGTGTGTGTGTGTGTATGTATGTATATATATATATATATATATATATATATATATATATATATATATATATATATATATATATATATATATATATATATATATATATATTTCTAGCTATTTACCGCCATCTTGGGTACTTGCAGCTGTCTGCCATTACCCAGTTTGCTTAAAATGTGGCTTTGTTTTTTTTTTTTTTTTTTTTTTTCTGTAGTGTAACTGCCTTTCCCCTCAATACCCTCCCCTAATCCTTATCCCCCCCTCTCCCTCCTTCCGTTTCACTTAATATTTGCCGTAGTGTAGCGGTCCCGCCCGCTCTTGCCCCCTCACTTCCACTCACCGGGCCGCCCTCCTATCCCTCCCACGCCAGCAATGATCGGCACCATCGCTGGCCGATGCAGAGAGGGCCACAGAGTGGCGATCTCTGCATCGGTTTCTTACTAGAGGGTATTGCAGGATGCCTCAATATCGAGGCATCACTGCAATACCCTGAAAGTGACTGGTAGCGATCACGATCGCTTCCAGCGCTTTAAACCCCTGAGACGTGCCTGGCATGTCCTTGGTTGTTAACGACCGTTTTTTTGTAGGACATGCCTGGCATGTCCTCGGCCGTTAAGGGGTTAAAACATATACTCTAGAAGGATCTTAAAGGGACATTGTACTGTTAAATTTCCTTCTCCCTTAATGTGTTTCCAATTACTTTTTATGCCAGCTGCAGAGATAAAATGTATGATAAATTGCTTCTTTATATTTAATTTGATATGTGAAATAGCTGCTTTTGTTCTTTGAAACCACAGCTCATTAAAATGGGTTGACCTTACACGCAAATCAGATCTCCTTATTTTATCACTTTCTGCACACATATTTCTTTATATTATCTCTGTCTGTATACCAAAGCCCAGAAAAACAATTGAAAAATAACATTTTATTACTTGTCTCACCTAACCCACACTGGGAGTATAATTTGTTCTGCTGGCTATGTTTACACAGTATTTCTATAGACCAGTGTTTTTCAACCAGTGTGCCGTGGCACACTAGTGTGCCGTGAGAGATCCTCAGGTGTGCCACGGCAGACTGACAACAGTGTGACATATTTTTTAAACTTTGCTTGTTTTTTACTCCCAGTGTAGGGGTAGTTTGTAGGAGGCATGGCATAACAGCACGATACATACAGTATGTGTGTGTTTGTGTGTATGTGTATATATATATATATATATATATATATATATATATATATATGCTGTATTAGGCTACAATGTGTGATTTTTTTTTAAATTTTGGGATGGTGGTGTGCCACAGGATTTTTTAATGTAAAAAAGTGTGCCACTGCAAAAAAAAGGTTAAAAATCACTGCTATAGACTATACAAACTTTCAGTATAAGTAGGAATACTACAGGCAAAATCAGCTATTTCAAATGAAGGTAAATTAGCTATTTGGAAAAAATGTTAAGGTATATAAAACTCAAAAACATTTAACTTAAAACTAAAGATCGTTGTCAAATCAAACATTTCGTCAAATACCTCTATTGCCTCGTTATTTCTAATAAAAAAAAAAAAAAAGTTTTTCCAAAACCGTTTGAGTCCTATCACAGTGGTCTACCTGGGTAGGAGCTGTGTGTGATGCACATGCGTGGTAGAAGCATCCCACACAGACCTACGAATACCACATAGGATAAAAAATAGCCCTACACTTGGAGTGGCAGGACGTGTTTCTGTGAAGCTCCTGCTTATACTTTAATAATTAAAGTTTTTATATATCAATAAGTAAAGCCAACTTAATGCAACTTTCATATCTGAGTGCAGAAATAATCTATGCACTTTGCCAAAGTTCAGCAGTGGATTTACTGACTTCTTGACCTATGTTCTTCAAGTAAGCCATGCACTAACTTCTACTAACTAGGGCATAAAAGATCCTTTGAAATAGAACCGCATGGCTGAGGCTGCCGCATACAATCCCCCCAGGTCTCTGGGTTACAAAGTACACAGATACTTTTCTACTTGCACGTAAGATGGAACCAGGAGTGCTGTATGGAGAGACCCTTTGCGAGTTGGTGGCGAACAGGTGCTTGAGATGTGGCGGCTAATGGAACGCTACTTCTTAGGAACAATAGGGAAACCGCAGACACATGAGTGCTGCATTGAACCCGGTTACAGACTAAAGGAGACATCGCACTGTGATAGCTGAGAGTTTGAAGTGGATGCAGCAATGACCTCAGCTCGATGTCTTAATGCTGTGAAGACCCTAAAATAACAGACATAAACCGACAGGAGTGCGGGGTCTTAGAAAGCAGTAGGGGACTAGCAGATGACACTGGGATCAACCGCGAAGTCTGTGAAAAGCCATCGAAATTACAAACATGGGTACCTGATCATAAAGGACTAACAGGATTGTCTCAACCTCTGGAAAAACTTAATTCACATACTGGCCATATGGCAGAGCGGCAAAACTCTAAGATCCAGAACAGTAGACTTTGGCTTTTACTGCTCTGAAGCCTACCCAGTGTATTATGTGGAGATGTTTGTGCACCCACATCCACTATAGCCCTGCCGGATGGTGAGCTGAGATACAGATCCCCGGACCTGACAGATGACCTAACGGACTCTTATACAGTGACAGAGTTCCCTCAAGTTATTCAACCTCCTCTGTTATTCCATCATCCGGATACAGTGAGATGTCTCAGCCTACTACCACAGCACCTACATTCTCTGATGGCTATGCAAAGTCCCAAAATTCAATGTACAGGCTCGATAACTTCCAGTGGTGAGACATATGACTTTAACCATACTTGTGGAAATCCAAACTCACATATGTTGGAAACTCTGAAAACTGGAGTCGGCTAGTTAACTATTTTTATGTTCATTAATATTTAGTATAGAGGGAACTTATGCTGAAGATAATCCACTTAAAAGTCAATACGAGTTATCCTCTTGGACAATGTTATAAGTTTATCATGTTGTTTATGAAGAGTTATATATCAGTTTAGATATGTTTTGAATAACTTCTGCAAGGAAGGTTTACTTAACTGTTTTATAATATGTTTACTAAGGCTGATAATTTGTATATATAGTCAGTAGCCCTACCCTTAGATCCCACAATGACAATATCCTGTGAATAAGGAATGTAGGAGACTTATACTTTTACCCAGCTTCTACACCAGAGATACCATTATTTGATTTTTCAATGAACTCAAACGCTAGTTTTACATTATACATTAGGAGTACTGATATCAGAGTTTTATTTTGGCCATTAACTATAAAAATACTTAATATCGGAGTTCCTCTTATTTAAGTATTATAGCTTCATAGTAAAATCTAGGGATGATGAGTAATGCAACGCTTAAGGTTTACACATTATCCATTTCTATTGTATCCTGCTAATGTTGACATATATGTGCACCAGCTGCCTGCGGCCGGGGTGGCTTGGTTGTTGTACCCCTAGACAACATTTACTTATTGTGACCAGTTAATAAGAGGCACCTTCCTTTAAAGGGACAGTCTAGGCCAAAATAAACTTTCATGATTCAGATAGAGCATGTCATTTTAAACCATTTTTCTATTTACTTTTATCACCAATTTTGCTTTGTTTTCTTAGTTGAAAGCTTAAAGGGACACTGTAGTCAGAAATGATATGCAAATAAAATCGTAGTATAGTTTTAAAACTCTTATTTTCTAATGTACTTCATTTATTAAATATGTACCCTTTGGCCAATAATTTACTTTTAAATATTAATTGTTTCCCAACCTACTTGTATGTCAGCCGTTACGGATTACCAATCCGTGCTGACAACTGCAGTTGTAAGATTTTTCTTAAAAATCTGATTGGCTGACTGAATCAGCCAATCAGATTCAAGTTCAATCCGATTGGCTGAACCAATCAGCCAATCGGATTGAACTTGAATCTGATTGGCTGATTCAGTCAGCCAATCAGATTTTTCTACCTTAATTCCGATTGGCTGATAGAATCCTATCAGCCAATCGGAATTCGAGTGATGCCATCTTGGATGACGTCACTTAAAGGTACCGTCATTCGTCTTTAGTCGTCGGGAAGAAGAGGATGGATCCGCGTAGGCTCCTCTGAAGATGGCTCCGCTCAGGATGGATGAAGATTGAAGACGCCGCCTGGATGAAGACTTCTATCGGATGGAAGATTTCTTCAGCGCCCCTTGGATGATGACTTCTGCCGCTCCGGATCTCCTGTTCGGTTCTATCGGTGGCTCGGCTGAGTGAAGACAACTCAAGGTAGGATGATCTTCAGGGGGGTAGTGTTAGGTTTATTTAAGGGGGGTTTGGGTTAGATTAGGGGTATGTGGGTGGTGGGTTTTAATGTTGGGGGGGGGTTGTATTTTTTCTTTTACAGGCAAAAGAGCAGTTTTCTTTGGGGCATGCCCCGCAAAAGGCCCTTTTAAGGGCTGGTAAGGTAAAAGAGCTTTGAACTTTTTTAATGTAGAATAGGGTAGGGCATTTTTTTATTTTGGGGGGCTTTGTTATTTTATTAGGGGGCTTAGATTAGGTGTAAGTAGCTTAAAATTGTTGTAATATTTGTTAAATGTTTGTAACTTATTTTTTTATTTTTTGTAACTTAGCTTTTTTTATTTTTTGTACTTTAGTTAGTTTATTTAATTGAATATAATTGTAGTTATTTGTAGGTAATTAATTTAATTAATTTAATGATAGTGTAGTGTTAGGTTTAATTGTAACTTAGGTTAGGATTTATTTTACAGGTAATTTTGTATTTCTTTTAGCTAGGTAGTTATTAAATAGTTAATAACTATTTAATAACCATTCTAACTAGCTAAAATAAATACAAAGTTACCTGTAAAATAAATATAAATCCTAAGATAGCTACAATGTAATTATTAATTACATTGTAGCTATTTTAGGGTTTATTTTACAGGTAAGTATTTAGTTTTAAATAGGATTAATTTATTAAAGTATAGTGTAGTGTTAGGTGTAATTGTAACTTAGGTTAGGATTTATTTTACAGGTAAATTTCTCTTTATTTTAACTAGGTAGCTATTAAATAGTTAATAACTATTTAATAGCTATTGTACCTAGTTAAAATAAATTGAAAGTTGCCTGTAAAATAAATATAAATCCTAAGATAGCTACAATATAATTATTATTTATATTGTAGCTATATTAGGGTTTATTTTAAAGGTAAGTATTTAGTTTTAAATAGGATTCATTTAGTTAATAAGAGTTAAATTTATTTAGATGTATTTAATATTTAAGTTAGGGGGGTGTTAGGGTTAGTGTTAGACTTAGGTTTAGGGGTTAATCATTTTATTACAGTGGCGGCGGTGTAGGGGGGGGCAGGATAGGGGTTAATAAATTTATTATAGGTGGCGACGGTGTAGGGGGGGCAGATTAGGGGGTTAATAAGTTTAATATAGGTTGCGGCAGGGTCCGGGAGTGGCGGTTTAGGGGTTAAACTATTTATTTAGTTGCGACGGGGTCCGGGATCGGCAGGATAGGGGTTAATAACTTTATTATAGGTGGCGGCGGTATGGGGGGGGAGGATAGGGGTTACTAGGTATAATGTAGGTGGCAGTGGGCTCCGGGAGCGGCGGTTTAGGGGTTAATACATTTATAAGAGTTGCGGCGGGGTCTAGGAGCGGCGGTTTAGGGGTTAGTAACTTTATTTAGTTGCGGGGGGCTCCGGGGGCGCCGGTATAGGGGGTAGAACAGTGTAGTATAGTGTGGGTGCTTAGTGACAGCTTGTTTACATATAAACTGAACAAAAAAGTTACTGCTTTAGTTCTTTTTAATTGTAAACAGCCGTACAATATTTAGCTAGATATAAGACGTGTCAATGTTATCTAATACGTAGAAAGTCTGGATAACCGATTCAATAGATTTTCCCTCCAATGCGCAAGCGTAAAACTAACAGAGATGTGGGTAACTTCGGCTTCTACAATTACAAATGCGCATGCGCGATTTAGCGGAATTGCCGCGCAGGCTTATTAGGAAGGGTTATGCTGGTAATGATATGCATAGGAGCGAAATGTTATTGGTCAATCATTTCATATACACACTATGCCGAAAACGATGGGCTGGGAAAGGTGACGTCATGGCCGGGTAATATTTAGTTAAAATATAAGTTTTGTAAGCTTCGTTTTATATAAAATATAGGTTAGTAGCTTTTAATAGATGATAATTATACAAAATATGGGACTATTGAGTAACGAAAAAAGTAAAAAACAGTAATCCTTTAACCTAGGAGGTTCATATGCTAATTTCTTAGACCTTGAAGGCCACCTCTTTTTAGAACCACTAGAGGGTGTTAGTTCATGTGTTTCATATAGATAACACTATGCTTGTGCATGTGAAGTTATCTGGGAGCAGGCCCTGATTGGCTAAACTGCAAGTCTGTCAAAAGAACTGAAATAAAGGGGCAGTTTACAGAGGCTTAGATACAAGATAATCACAGAGGTAAAAAGTATATTAATATAACTGTGTTGGTTATGCAAAACTGGGGAATGGGTAATAAAGGGATTATCTATCTTTTAAAACAATACAAATTCTGGTGTAGACTGTCCCTTTAAAACTCAGGTTCTCGCCTAATACAAATCGCAGTAGAACATGTACTAAAAGACATAAGGATGTATAATATTTAATATGGTTTCTCTAGTAGCTTGATATTTTCAGCATAAATGCACGTTTTATGGCCATACTTTTAAAATATGTACACAATTTTATATATAATGATCATAACTCCCAGCTTATTGGACCAGTTGGGGTATTTTTTTAAGTCTCTATCTACTTTATTTATCCAAACAAAAGGAACACATGTAGCTAGCCTGTTAAACTTTGTGGCTCTATATATTATATAACTACTACATGTCCCCTACTAAGCTCCCCTACTGGTAGAAGTCAAAAGCCAAGGCCCAAGAGTGGCCATTGTTTTCCATATGGGGAATATATAGTTATCTGATAGGTTGATTGACAATAGGGGTCAACTGGATTATTTCATAATGGGGAAAAAAAGGAGGTTCATCACTTGAGACCCAAGAGTGGTCTCTTCTCCTACTCTACCTTCCATAGATTTATATTTTATCTGCTGTTAGAGGGTCCAAGAGTGGCCCATGTACCAGTCAGGAGGTATACGATTCATATGCGCAAACAATATCTCTACTTATATTTTTACAATATGTCATATAGACCTGCATTATATTTTCTTTTTTCACATTGGCTATATGTTTTGTAACAAACTTTTTGTGCGTCTTCTAATGACACAGTCTGTATGTATGCTCTGATTTAAACCTCAATAAAAATATATATATCATTTCTAAAGACTTGATGTCTGGAAGCGGAGCTGCAGGGGCTTAGGTAAGTATTTCAATATCATAATAGTCATTCCCCCCTGGACTAAGGAGCAATCTATTCATTAAATAAATAATGCTATTCTACAATTCTTAAGTTAAATATTATTAAAAATAATTTATTATTCATATTTGTGACTCCACTGTTATAATAACAGCGACAGTATGTGCTTTATAATGGGGGAGTTATATAATGTATAGCAGTTTATTTTTTAGACAATTGTTATACATCATTATTCATTTTAGCTTTATTACAAATGTAATAGTCTAGACGATCAGGTATTGCTCTGAACAAGAATGATAAATATCAAATGTGATATATAAATTTGTCTTATGGATATGAACTTGAAGATCTGTTTTTCTCACTTCTGATTTACTATCTCCACATATAGGCGTATTATAAGTAACAAGCAGCCACAATGTAAATGGATAAAGCAGCGCTGGTCAAAATATCTATTTGTGTCTGCGCTATTCTTGCACCAACATCGGTAAGGAACTTCCTGTAAAAGATGTAGTGCACATGCGTTCGGGTAATGAATGTATTGTGCATGCGTTTGAGAGCCCTCATCTGGGTAATAAATATTATAATCGGCAGTGAGATAGCGACTCCAGATTAGCCGACCCAATTAATGCTAGACCATCCTCTTTTTGTTGATTGTCGATTGAACAAATTTCGTCAAGAAAAAAAGTTTTTTTCTATATTTAAAGGGACAGTAAACTCACTGTAGCTCACTCCCACTACCAGACCAGATCACGAGTGAGCTACAGTCGGTTCAATGGTGCGATTGGGTGTGCTGTGATTAGTTAGCGAGCACGCAAATCGCTTTTGGAAACCAAGACCCGATCATAAGATCCTGAAGAGGAGAAAGTTTGATAGCATAAATCTCTCAAAGCTTTTGATTTTGAAAGCTGCCGCTTAGATAATGTTCTATAATTCTGCACTATGTGCAGAATTATATAACATTACTTTTTAAGTTTACTGTCCCTTTAATAGCTTTGTTTCAGAAAAAAAGTAAGTGCATTTTTTTTCATTTCATTGGTAGACAACACAATGTGGTTTAAATTCATAGTGTAATGAAGAGTTTTATAATCCTTTAATACACTCCAGCAGGTAAAATGGATCATTGGGAACAATTTAAAGAGGATAGGACAGGTTACCCTAGGTTCACTGTTTTCATTTAGCAAGACAAAAGTCTTGCCTAGAATTCTTTACTTTTTTCAAACTCTGCTATGAGCCCCTAGGCTTTTGAACTTTCTTCAAATAATTATTAATATTGTTGTATGCGGCGTTACCAAAACACATTTTACTTTCACTTTATAATTCCCAAGAAGCAGGGTGGCCAGAGATTGCCATATTTGGAAAATTCAGGATTTTTTTTTTTTTTTTTTTTAATTAAAAAGATATTTTACCTCTAAAAGGTTTTCAGCTCACATTAATAGGTGCTCTGTAAACAGTTATACTTCAGTTACTGTAAGCTGGGGAAAAACAGCCATTCTGCTTTATCAGTGCTGATGTCGCACTTTGCTTTATTTTTTATTATTATCAGTTATTTGTAGAGCGCCAACAGATTCTGCAGCGCTATAAACATAGGCGGAGTGCAACAAAACATTTATAGGGATCAAACGGGTAGAGGGCCCTGCCGAGAGTTGCACTGTTGTAGCCAGCTCTTAAGGAGGAGATCTACAAACTGCTGGGCTCTTAGGCTTATATGCTAAGGGGGTTCAAGGGGATAGCAATCGAGCAGAGGAACTGGTAGAAAGAAAGGTTAATGTAGGCTGTATGTATCCCTAATAACCCAGTGAGCCTGTTACCAGCATGCATTGCAGCTTGCCAGTATCCAGGCTCCATTTTAAAGAGACATGAAAACCATTTTTTCTTTCTTTCATGGTTTAGAAAGATTATACAATTTTCAAACAACTTTTCAATTTACTTGTATTATCTAATTTGGTTCATTCTCTTTATATCCTTTGTTGAAAAGCATATCTAAATAGTCTCCGTAGCTGCTGTTTGGTGACTGCACATAGATGCCTTGTGTGATTGGCTCACCCTTGTACATTGCTATTTCTTCAACAAAGGATATCTGAAGAATGAAGCAAATAAAATTATATAATTAAATTGGAATGTTGTTTAAAATTGTTTTCTTTGTGGGTTTTATGTCCCATTAAGCATACAATCACACTATATATATATATATATATATATATATATATATATATATATATATATATATATATATATATATATATATATATATTGTGTGTATAGATGAACAACCCATGATCATAGAGGAAAGACATGTTGCTCATGTTGGATTGTGCAATGAAGGCTGCATGTATTGAATCTTTATCCAAGATGTAAAATCAATCTGATTGGCTTACTTAGATATGCAGTCTATTATCCATCTTTGTATTTTGTTTCTTAAATTTTTATCTTATTGTCACTGTTATTATTGCTGTTTATCAATTTAAATTAGGCAATATCATTTAAAGGGATGAAACGATATGCCTGCTTCTTTAAACCCTTAACGACCAAGGACGTTCCTGGCACGTCCTCTGGGGTTTGAAGCTCCCAGGTGCTTCCAGGGTATTGCAGTGATGCCTCGATATGCAGGCATCACTGCAATTCCCTTTTTACCCCACCGATGCAGAGAGAGCCCCTCTGTGGCCCTCTCTGCATCAGCAATCGATGGGGCTGTTTGTTGGTGGGTGGGCGCTGCAGTTGGGAGGCGGGTGGGCGGCCCCTCGTTACACACATACCGGCGATCGGTACTCATTATGTCTTGCAAGTCCGGCGCTTGTGCGCCGCATTTACCGGCTGCTAGTATAAAAGTAATGGGAAGGAGGGAGACGGAAGGTGGGGTAAAATGTGCTTGGGAAGGGATCTAGGAGGGGGAGGGTTGGTAGGGTATTGAGGGGGGCAGCTACACTACAGAAAATATAATTTTTAAAATTTAAAAATAAAAAAACAAATTTTTGGGGGCTGACTGCCAGTACCCAAGATGGCGGCAAATAGGTAGAGGGGAGGGAGTTAGAGAGCTGTATGGGGGGATCAAGGAGGTTGGGGGCTAAGGGGGGATCCTACACAGCAGCATATGTAAATATGCTATAAAAAAATAAATAAAGATACCTTTTATTTTAGTACTGGCAGACTTTCTGCCAGTACTTAAGATGGCGGGGACAATTGTGGGGGAGGGAAGGGAGCTGTTTGGGAGGGATCAGGGGGTGTGATGTGTCAGGTGGGAGGCTGATCTCTACACTAAAGCTAAAATTAACCCTGCAAGCTCCCTAAAAGCTACCTAATTAATCCCTTCACTGCTAGACATAATACACGTGTGATGCGCAGCGGCATTTAGCAGCCTTCTAATTACCAAAAAGCAACGCCATATATGTCTGCTATTTCTGAACAAAGGGGATCCCAGAGTAGCATTTACAACCATTTGTGCCATAATTGCACAAGCTGTTTGTAAATAATTTCAGTGAGAAACCTAAAGTTTGTGAAAAAGTGAACTATTTTTTTTTATTTGATAGCATTTGGCGGTGAAATGGTGGCATTAAATATACCAAAATGGGCCTAGATCAATACTTTGGGATATTTTCTAAAAAATATATATATGCATGTCGAGGGATATTCAGGGATTCCTGACAGATATTAGTGTTCTAATGTAACTAGCGCTAATTTCGAAAAAAAGTGGTTTGGAAATAGAAAAGTGCTACTTGTATTTATGGCCCTATAACTTGCAAAGAACATGTAAACATTGGGTATTTCTAAACTCAGGACAAAATGTAGAAACTATTTAGCATGGGTGTTTTTTGGTGGTTGTAGATGTGTAACAGATTTTGGGCGTCAAGATTAGAAAGTGTTTTTTTCCCCATTTTTTTCCTATATTTTATAATTTTTTTTTTAGTAAATTATAAGATGATGAAAATAATGGTATCTTTAGAAAAACGGTATATAATATGTGTGGGTATAGTAAATGAGTAAGAGGAAAATTACAGCTAAACACAAACACTACAGAAATGCAAAAATAGCCTTGGTCCCAGACGGTCAACAAATTGAAAATTGGTCTGGTCACAAAGGGGTTAAATATGTCACTTGGTATTGACATGCACAAAGGGGTGTGTAACTTAGCCTGTTTTAAGGGAGTTATTACACTAATAATATATAGGAATCATAGTTTAGGATGCTGTATTACAGAATGGGATGAAAGGATTACATTTCGTTATCACTATTAACATATGAACATCATTGTTTATGTATCCTGGTTACCATGGTAACCCATTTTTTAGGGCTGTATGTTTTTTATTTTTGTTTAATGCTTACATGCTGAGAACAGCCCTTAACTTATTTTCACAAGTGTGCAGTGAAAGATAAAGACATTTTACATATGTATTATTATTTTTTTGAAACCGGAAGTGATCTCAGTAGCTACTTCCTGTTCACTGTGGTGTTGCAACGCATTGATGTTTAGCGCTTTTCTGGAAGAAAAGGGAGGTATGTTTGTGTTTTAACACTTATTTGTGACACTATATATTGTGCTGTGTTTGTATACTTTGCACTGTTTGTATACTTTGCAATGTAGATCTGAAACGTCATCTAATAAATTTGACACTTATTTGTGAAAAGCCTGAGAGTGCATCATCTTTGCTTCTATTTATCTCAATGTTGCACCCAGGTGGCTGACCCAGGATGGAGGATTTGTTTTTTAAAAAAAATAAAATAAAATAAAAATAAATATATATATATATTCCTTGAAAAACGAATGCACTCTCAGGTTTTTTTTTTTTAAGGTGAAGAAAAACAATTTCTTTAATGGAACGTTTTCAGGGAATTCTTCCCCTTCATCAGCACAAATACAGTGTAAAACATGCAAACTTATATACACATATGTGAAATTACAAAATGCCAAATACCTGTGATCACTCTGTTAACTGGCGCCAAACAATCTGTGGAACGCATAATTTGCATTCCACTGTGTGTAAACCGGAAGTGGTGTCACTTATTCTATTTCCGGTTACCAAAATACAAATATAAATATAAAGTGTCAATTTTGTAAATTTTAAATCTATAAGTGTGAGAAAATGTGAGGTGGAATTCAATCTGATGCAAAACTCTTCTCAAGATTGCCCCTAGTATAGGATTGAATTACTTACAAGCTGTGATCGCAAGTAGTGATCGTGTGTACCATAGTGTGCAAACTCTAGTGCATTAACTGTAACTATTATTGCATATGTCCACCAAACTTGTGACAGCTCCTCTGTATATCGATATGGCTTTTATCTCACCCTGATGTGCCGGTACCACACTCGGGATCGTCTGTTGTTATGTTGGTTGGCATGGTAACCGGTTCAGGCCGGAGCTACTTAGTGCATTGATATGTGTACTAGGATATGGCTCACCAGCTGAGTTACATATCAATATATATATATATATATATATATATATATATATATGTGTGTATATATGTATATATGTGTATATATATATATATATATGTATATATATTTATATATGTATATATATATATGTGTGTGTATATATGTATATATGTGTATATATATATATATATATATATATATATATATATATATATATATATATATATGTATATATATGTATATATATTTATATATGTATATATATTTATATATATGTGTATATATATATATATATATATATATATGTATATGTATATATATATATGTATATGTATATATATATATGTATATATATATGTATATATGTATATATATATATATATATATATATATATATATATATATATATATATATATGTGAAAGACAGAAAGATATTAGGGATGACCCTCTTAGCTAACCCTACAGCGCTCCTATGGATTAGAGACATGTATTATGTAATTACAGATACCCCTATATACGTAATATACACCTATTTTCTCATATAAGCTGCCAATCTCAAAGATGTCGGAGGATTTTCCTATACCTCCCAAAAGGATATGAGTACAAAAGAAATATAGAGATGGCGCTATTAGAGTAAGGAGAAAAGGTAGGAGAACAATGTACAGTAAAATATCAGTGTGTCACAGATATTCTGACAATAGGTACACAATTCAATACTAAAACAGTTAAAGGAAAGGGCTATGATAATAACCAGTGTAAAAAAGAAAAATAAATAAGTTAATATTATAATAAAAAGGAGTACATAGAACTTGGACCTATATACGGTCTAATAGAGTACAGTCACTTAGTATTATCGCAAAAATTCAGATACAATCTTCTTGCAATCCGGTATGTGTCCCCCTAAGGGTATGCACTTACTTCAACAATCCAATCAAATGAGGTAAGGATGATTCAGAAATGCTGTGGAAAGGTATCGCCTCTTGGATATGCAGTCTCTGGCAGAAGAAACTTTCTTTCTAGATTTGGAGCTTGTGCCTGTCTTGGTGTCCTGGTAGAAATGAACTTCCAATCTCGATCACCGAACCATGCTTTAATCAGGAGTGTTGTATGGATCAGGAGCCTTGGTTTGGGGTTTCAGTTGGGTTCAGCAAGAACCCAACTGAAACCCCAAACCAAGGCTCCTGATCCATACAACACTCCTGATTAAAGCATGGTTTGGTGATCGAGATTGGAAGTTCATTTCTACCAGGACACCAAGACAGGCACAAGTGTATTTTCTTCTCTCTGTGGAGAATATTGGAAAAGTTCTTTGATTTTCATAATTCTGTTTAGTTTATAAAGGTCTATTTTAAGGTCAATTTCTGGAATATTGTGGCTAGGTACAAAAGACAGACCTTTATTTAGGGTCATTCATTCTGCTGGAGTTAGGGTATGTTTACTTAAATTAACCACTATATCCTCTGCCTGCTGTGGCGTGTGGGTCTGTATCTGCCTCCCCGCCCTCCTGATGTGTGGTCTATGCCTCCTCCCTCTCCCCGTGATCTCGTGGTGACCCCTAAAAAATGGTAGAGTGTCCCCTATGTACATATGGAGCATGATGTGAGGATTGTGGTGTATATGCGTTTGGTGATGTTTGTGTTGTACGCAAGATGCTAGTATCAGTTTCTGATGACTCAGCTCCACTCGTATCTATTGTAGTGAACTGAACTCTCCTGGGTCTGTGGTCTCCTGACCCTACCTTCTGTTGTGTTGGATAACCATTTATAGACCCTCCCATGTGTATAGTCTGCGTTAACCGAGTCTAGTTTTCTGTTTTTAAAAACTATTAGCTCTGATCTGTACTTGTCAATTTGTTGTTTGAGTTTCAATAGCCAGTTTTCTTTCTGGTCTCTTGTCAGTGTCTCATTATGTGTTTGTTCAAATGTTCCTATTTCAATCCTAACTTTAGTTAGAATGGTAGTTACTTCTTCTACTACCAATAATATCAAATCTAAGGAACATTTGTTCAAGATATGGCACCACTTTCTCCTGAATTCCGGGTTGTCCCTTCCTATTGTGGGGATATTTTTTACCCTAAACCCCCTAGGAATGTGATTCAATCTATGGTGTTCAGATAAGTAACTACCATGTTGCATAAGGTCTATCTCACGTTTCTTTAATTTCAACAAATTATGATATAAATTCACAGGGGTCTCACCAGCAGCTCTATTGATGGGGGAGAACAGGATCCTGGCTGCGTCGTCATGTGTGTATGTGATTGTCCCAATCTGTGCTCCCAGGGCTTGTACTCCTGCATCCTCCTCCTTGTCTGTAGTGGTCACACCTGTTGGGGGAAGTTCAGAGACAGGAGGAAATAAAGGATCCATATCAGGTGGTGGGTAACAATTTACCCAGAGAAAAATGAAAACCAGAGAAGTTTGCACACTATGGTACACACGATCGCTACTTGTGATCACAGCTTGTAAGTAATTCAATCCTATACTAAGGGCAATCTTGAGAAGAGTTTTGCATCAGATTGAATTCCACCTCACATTTTCCCACACTTATAGATTTAAAATTTACAAAATTTACACTTTATATTTATATTTGTAGTTTGGTAACCGGAAATGGAATAAGTGACACCACTTCCGGTTTACACACAGTGGAACGCAAATTATGCGTTCCACATAGATTGTTTGGCGCCAGTTCACTGAGTGATCACAGGTATTTTGTAATTTCACATATGTGTATATAAGTTTGCATGTTTTACACTGTATTTGTGCTGATGAAGGGGAAGAATTCCCTGAAAACGTTCCATTAAAGAAATAATACATAGATATGTGTGTATGTGTGTATATATATATATATATATATATATATATATATATATATATATATATATATATATATATATATATATATATATATATATATATAAATAATACCGTTCAATGTACAGTGTCACCCTCCTTGAGACATATATATATATATAGTGCTGAGAGCAGACTGGGTCCTCTCAGTTGCCCACCAAACTAACCTCCATCTCTCTCAGATGCTGGATACTCCCTTGTGACTGGAACATGTAGTTAGCAATATGACTGGATATGTTTGGTAAAAACTTTATTAAAAGAAAAAACTCCCTAGCAAGGGAGAATAACACAAGCTTGTCATGGAGGCATCCAGTAACAGCATGAGATACACTCTGATCACAGGGAGTATTTCATGTAATGTAGGTACACCACTGACAGGCATGCAATCTCAGGGATCCATAGCAGGGACGTGCACTCATAGGAGGCAGGGGAGGCAGTGCCTACCCTGCCATATGTGGCCAAAGCTTAATTAAATTTTAATTGAAACAAAACAATGTGATTCTATGGAGAGGCAGGTACAGGAACGCTTCTCTCAATTGCAGCACATGAGTCAAAGGAAAAGCTGTGCTGCAGCGCCACCTGTGTTCTGTCAATATATTAGCAGCAAAAATTGGGACCAATAGGAGGCATCCCTCTTGATGCCTCCTAGCAAGTGAAAGATCTATAGATTAATCAGAAGGAGGATGCAGTGAGCAGGGTCATGTGACACAACTGGAAGCTGAGGTAACCTAAGAACAGATGACAGCAAGCAGAAGAGTAAAGTAGTATTTTACATCTCTAGTTATTCACAAATTGTGTTCAGATACAGCTCATTAACAGGGGGGGGGGGGGGGCAGTAAGTGAGCATAACCCAATACTGACAGGAAGTCAAAGGATCGATTCAAATTTAAATCCATAATTTAAAACCCAGAGTTTGAAGTTAAGTGTGCAGTGTCCACATTATTTAAATTCAAGTTTTTGACATTGAATATTGCTAAGCCTCCCTTTTTCATGGTTATTTGATTTAATTTAGTCTGTTCAGTCAGAGGATGCAGTATCTATTTTTATTTTTCTCTGTGTCTCCATTTATTTAAAGACTGCTGTTAACTTGTAATTCACAAATCAATAACTTGTAATTCACAAATCAATTGAAAGCTTTTGCATTGTGTTTTTAATATGTGCTGCTTTTATACAAGTTTATATTAATAAAAAGGAGATAATGAGTTATTTAAAAAATATATGTAAGGAGACTTCCGGTGGGAGGAGCTACAGTGTGGACGCACTCACACAGAGCTCTGTGCTCAATTCTAAAAAAGATACTCTTTTGCAATCCCACACTGGCTCCCAAGCTCTTCCTTGGCTAAAGCAAGATCTGAATTAGCCTGGAGGCATTGTGCATAGCAGATGCAGTGACTTGTGAGGTCGGTACATCTTTCGCCTCACCACCGGAGACATCGCTAACAGCTGGCCGCCATCTTGGCTCCCCTCGTGGAGCGTGTACACTCCGCTGACCAGACTGTCCCCTGCTCTCACGGAGCCATACGCCTCCACACTGGCAACCGGGAACGGCTCCTAACTGATACTGAGGCCGGTAAAGACGGAGGAACTTCCTACACAAGCAGCCGGGGACACTCGCAGCTGGGGGAACCTGCGCCATCACCTACAGACTGCTCCTCAAGTAAGCCGCGGTTCGTACCCGCTACTACCGGACCATTTTGCAAACGCAGGAGATTATCAGACACAACCCTGCTGGAGTTCTAGGACTCGTGAGTATGCCCAAAGGGAATGGGATTACTGCTTAGAATATACAACTTGCAGACCCCGGCAGGCCTTCATACTCATACAACCTGCAGCCTGATAATTAACTAAATTGAAAGGGACCACTGGGAGAACTTTGAGCCTAGAATACAGTAAGAGAGTACATAACCCACTTCATCAGGCCTGGTTGTACTGTCTCTAGGGACCATATTCACCTGGTATCTTTAACTAAAAACAAAAACACTGAACTGCACGCACTGTTTGGCAAATTGCTGCTTTTGACAGAAACATCCTAATTATTTATGCCTTGATGCTGCTTCGTGGAAGCTGCGGCTGAGCAGCCCGGTATATACACTTAATTGCTTGCTGGAGTGCTCCCCGGGACGACATAGTCCAACTAGCACCCCCTGGGTAAACAGGATCTTGACTACCCCCCTGGTGGCAGACAACCCAGTATTTGAGACAGAATCTTTACAGACCCCTGTGTGAAGCACACACCCTCCATTGCCATTGGGACTATAATATCAAAGTATAGGGACCCGGTCTGGGTCTAGATAGTATCTCTCCTCCCCCTTTCCCGCTCCATAGCTGGGAGCAAGTCATATCCTCTCTCCTTTCTCCGACAGAGCCCAGTGGTGGCATACTCCCTGAGGAGAGATACGCGGAGACATAACATCTTATCACCCTCCCCTTGGCTCACACCCCCCTCTCTATGGACAGATTTCTAACAACCCCAAAAATGTCGAGCAGAAACAAATCCCAACAAGATAAAAGACACAAACAACCCCCGGATGCCCAGCAGCCAAGCTCTCCAACAAAACCTGCCCCAGTTCGAGAATCTGAAAACTCTAACATGGAGGAACAACAGATGAGCTCTTTGCTACTGTCGAAACTCGAAATTCTCCAAAGGGGAATGGACAACTTAACCTCAGAAGTTAAGCAATTCAATTCCAGGCTGACGGGGGCAGAGCAGAGAATTTCTGACCTAGAAGATAACCACCATACTTCCTCTATTCAAGTCAAAAAGCTACTGCGACAAAATGAATATCTGCACCAAAAGCTGTATGACTTGGAAAACCGCTCACGCAGGAACAATATCCGGCTGGTGGGACTCCCAGAATCTGTCCGCCCTTCAGAGCTACTATACTTTGCAGAGAACTCACTCCCTAATCTTCTAGGCATCTCAGCTGATCAGATACCAATGAAGGTGGAGAGAGCCCACCGCATTGGAGGCTTCAGGCCACCTGAAGACGGGAAGAAACCCTCTCCTAGAGGGGTAATGATTAAATACCTTAACTTCCAATCTAAGATCCAGCTTCTCCAAGCGTATAGGAAGGTAGAAATGTTGCTATATGATGAAAAACGGATTTATATCTTTCAAGACTACTCAGTGGAAGTTGCTAAGAAGCGAAAAGACTTTGCTCCGATTTGTAGCTCTCTGCACAAGGACAAACGCCAAGCTATTCTTCTTTTTCCTGCATGCCTCAAGCTCCGCACCTCAAAAGGATTCAAACTATTCGACTCTCCTAGAGAGGCACAGGATTACCTGGATCAAGAAAGTAACTCTCCCACTACTCTTTCCCCGGGGAGCAGGGACTCTCCTGGCTGACATAGACAAACCAGCCGATGACCCTAAGGGTCGGACATACAAAATGTTACTGAGGTGGTGAATTTACGCCTCAGATTTCTTTCTATAAGACTCAAGAAGATATCTCAATGGATAAGTATCGTATGAAAATGTTCAGGAATGTTGATGTCCTGGTTGTTATATGTAAATATGTTATATTTCTTCTGTTAAGTGTGATCAGTCCACGGGTCATCATTACTTCTGGGATATTACTCCTCCCCAACAGGAAGTGCAAGAGGATTCACCCAGCAGAGCTGCATATAGCTCCTCCCCTCTACGTCACTCCCAGTCATTCTCTTGCACCCAACGACTAGATAGGATGTGTGAGAGGACTATGGTGATTATACTTAGTTTTATATCTTCAATCAAAAGTTTGTTATTTTAAAATAGCACCGGAGTGTGTTATTACCTCTCTGGCAGAGTTTGAAGAAGAATCTACCAGAGTTTTTGCTATGATTTTAGCCGGAGTAGTTAAGATCATATTGCTGTTTCTCGGCCATCTGAGGAGAGGTAAACTTCAGATCAGGGGACAGCGGGCAGATGAATCTGCATAGAGGTATGTAGCAGCTTTTATTTTCTGACAATGGAATTGATGAGAAAATCCTGCCATACCGATATAATGTCATGTATGTATACTTTACACTTCAGTATTCTGGGGAATGGTACTTCACTAGAATTACACTGTAAGAAGTACATAAAGCTGTTTAATAACTAGAAATTATGTTTAACGTTTTTGCTGGAATGTAAAATCGTTTTCATTTGCTGAGGTACTGAGTGAATAAATGTTTTGGGCACTATTTTTCCACTTGGCAGTTGCTTAATCTTTTTTCTGACAGTTTCTGCTCTCTCTCACTGCTGTGTGTGAGGGGGAGGGGCCGTTTTTTGGCGCTTTTGCTACGCATCAGATATTTCAGTCAGCAGCTCATTGTATTTCCTGCATGATCCGGTTCATCTCTACAGAGCTCAGGGGTCTTCAAAACTTATTTTGAGGGAGGTAATTTCTCTCAGCAGAGCTGTGAGAATTATAGTTGACTGAGACAAAAAACGTTTATTCTGTAATTTGTTTCCTGCTTTCAGAATTTGTTATCTTTGCTAATGGGATTAAACCTTTGCTAAAGTTGTGTTGTTTATAAGGATTGAGGCTATAACTGTTTCAATTTATTAATTTTCAACTGTCATAGATCTTCTGTGTTTCTTAAAGGCACAGTACGTTTTTAATATTATTCTAATTGAATTGTATTCCAAGTTGCAAGTTTATTTGCTAGTGTGTTAAACATGTCTGATTCAGAGGAAGATACCTGTGTCATTTGTTGCAATGCCAAAGTGGAGCCCAATAGAAAGTTATGTACTAACTGTATTGATGCTACTTTAAATAAAAGTCAATCTGTACAAATTGAACAAATTTCACCAAACAACGAGGGGAGAGTTATGCCGACTAACTCGCCTCACGTGTCAGTACCTGCATCTCCCGCTCGGGAGGTGCGTGATATTGTAGCGCCGAGTACATCTGGGCGGCCATTACAAATCACATTACAGGATATGGCTACTGTTATGACTGAAGTTTTGGCTAAATTACCAGAACTAAGAGGTAAGCGTGATCACTCTGGGGTGAGAACAGAGTGCGCTGATAATATTAGGGCCATGTCAGACACTGCGTCACAGGTGGCAGAACATGAGGACGGAGAACTTCATTCTGTGGGTGACGGTTCTGATCCAAACAGACTGGATTCAGATATCTCAAATTTTAAATTTAAACTGGAAAACCTCCGTGTATTACTAGGGGAGGTGTTAGCGGCTCTGAATGATTGTAACACAGTTGCAATACCAGAGAAAATGTGTAGGTTGGATAAATATTTTGCGGTACCGGCGAGTACTGAGGTTTTTCCTATACCTAAGAGACTTACTGAAATTGTTACTAAGGAGTGGGATAGACCCGGTGTGCCGTTCTCACCCCCTCCGATATTTAGAAAAATGTTTCCAATAGACGCCACCACACGGGACTTATGGCAAACGGTCCCTAAGGTGGAGGGAGCAGTTTCTACTTTAGCTAAGCGTACCACTATCCCGGTGGAGGATAGCTGTGCTTTTTCAGATCCAATGGATAAAAAATTAGAGGGTTACCTTAAGAAAATGTTTGTTCAACAAGGTTTTATATTGCAACCCCTTGCATGCATTGCGCCGATCACGGCTGCAGCGGCATTCTGGATTGAGTCTCTGGAAGAGAACATTAGTTCAGCTACTCTGGACGACATTACGGACAGGCTTAGAGTCCTTAAACTAGCTAATTCATTCATTTCGGAGGCCGTAGTACATCTTACTAAACTTACGGCGAAGAATTCAGGATTCGCCATTCAGGCACGCAGGGCGCTGTGGCTAAAATCCTGGTCAGCTGATGTTACTTCTAAGTCTAAATTGCTTAATATACCTTTCAAAGGGCAGACCTTATTCGGGCCCGGGTTGAAAGAGATTATCGCTGACATTACAGGAGGTAAAGGCCATGCCCTGCCTCAGGACAAAGCCAAAGCTAAGGCTAGACAGTCTAATTTTCGTTCCTTTCGTAATTTCAAAGCAGGAGCAGCATCAACTTCCTCTGCACCAAAACAGGAAGGAGCTGTTGCTCGCTACAGACAAGGCTGGAAACCTAACCAGTCCTGGAACAAGGGCAAGCAGACCAGGAAACCTGCTGCTGCCCCTAAAACAGCATGAATTGAGGGCCCCCGATCCGGGATCGGATCTAGTGGGGGGCAGACTTTCTCTCTTCGCCCAGGCTTGGGCAAGAGATGTCCAGGATCCCTGGGCGCTAGAGATAATATCTCAGGGATACCTTCTGGACTTCAAATACTCTCCTCCAAGAGAGAGATTTCATCTGTCAAGGTTGTCAACAATCCAGACAAAGAAAGAGGCGTTTCTACGCTGCGTACAAGAGCTCTTGTTAATGGGAGTAATCCATCCAGTTCCACGATCGGAACAGGGACAGGGGTTTTACTCAAATCTGTTTGTGGTTCCCAAAAAAGAGGGAACTTTCAGACCAATCCTGGACTTAAAGATCCTAAACAAATTCCTAAGAGTTCCATCGTTCAAGATGGAGACTATTCGGACAATTTTACCTATGATCCAAGAGGGTCAGTACATGACCACTGTAGATTTAAAAGATGCTTACCTTCACATACCGATTCACAAAGATCATTACCGGTACCTAAGGTTTGCCTTCCTAGACAGGCATTACCAGTTTGTGGCTCTTCCATTCGGATTGGCTACAGCTCCAAGAATCTTCACAAAGGTTCTGGGTGCTCTTCTGGCGGTACTAAGACCGCGGGGAATCTCGGTAGCTCCATACCTAGACGACATTCTGATACAAGCTTCAAGCTTTCAAACTGCCAAGTCTCATACAGAGTTAGTACTGGCATTTCTAAGGTCACATGGATGGAAGATGAACGAAAAGAAAAGTTCACTCGTTCCACTCACAAGAGTTCCCTTCCTGGGGACTCTTATAGATTCTGTAGAAATGAAGATTTACCTGACAGAGGACAGGCTAACAAGACTTCAAAGTGCTTGCCGCACCCTTCATTCCATTCAACACCCGTCAGTGGCTCAATGCATGGAGGTAATCGGCTTAATGGTAGCGGCAATGGACATAGTACCCTTTGCACGCTTACACCTCAGACCACTGCAACTGTGCATGCTAAGTCAGTGGAATGGGGATTACTCAGACTTATCCCCTTCTCTGAATCTGGATCAAGAGACCAGAAATTCTCTTCTATGGTGGCTTTCTCGGCCACATCTGTCCAGGGGGATGCCATTCAGCAGACCAGACTGGACAATTGTAACAACAGACGCCAGCCTTCTAGGTTGGGGTGCCGTCTGGAATTCTCTGAAGGCTCAGGGACAATGGAGTCAGGAGGAGAGTCTCCTGCCAATAAACATTCTGGAATTGAGAGCAGTTCTCAATGCCCTCCTGGCTTGGCCCCAGTTGACAACTCGGGGGTTCATCAGGTTTCAGTCGGACAACATCACGACTGTAGCTTACATCAACCATCAGGGAGGGACAAGAAGCTCCCTAGCTATGATGGAAGTATCAAAGATAATTCGCTGGGCAGAGTCTCACTCTTGCCACCTGTCAGCAATCCACATCCCGGGAGTGGAGAACTGGGAGGCGGATTTCTTAAGTCGTCAGACTTTTCATCCGGGGGAGTGGGAACTCCATCCGGAGGTCTTTTCCCAAATACTTCGACGTTGGGGCAAACCAGAGATAGATCTCATGGCGTCTCGACAGAACGCCAAGCTTCCTCGTTACGGGTCCAGATCCAGGGATCCAGGAGCAGTCCTGATAGATGCCCTGACAGCACCTTGGGACTTCAGGATGGCTTACTTGTTTCCACCCTTCCCGATGCTTCCTCGATTGATTGCCAGAATCAAACAAGAGAGAGCATCAGTGATTCTAATAGCACCTGCATTGCAACGCAGGACTTGGTATGCAGACCTGGTGGACATGTCATCCTGTCCACCTTGGTCTCTACCTCTGAAACAGGACCTTCTGATACAGGGTCCCTTCAAACATCAAAATCTAACTTCTCTGAAGCTGACTGCTTGGAAATTGAACGCTTGATTTTATCAAGACGTGGGTTTTCTGAGTCAGTTATTGATACCTTAATACAGGCTAGGAAACCTGTTACCAGAAAGATTTACCATAAGATATGGCGTAAATACCTATATTGGTGTGAATCCAAAGGTTACTCTTGGAGTAAGGTTAGGATTCCTAGGATATTGTCTTTTCTACAAGAAGGGTTAGAAAAGGGTTTATCTGCTAGTTCATTAAAGGGACAGATCTCAGCTCTGTCCATTCTGTTACACAAACGTCTGTCAGAAGTTCCTGACGTCCAGGCTTTTTGTCAGGCTTTGGCCAGGATTAAGCCTGTGTTTAAAACTGTTGCTCCACCATGGAGTTTAAACCTGGTTCTTAATGTTTTACAGGGCGTTCCGTTTGAACCCCTTCATTCCATTGATATAAAGTTGTTATCTTGGAAAGTTCTATTTTTAATGGCTATTTCCTCGGCTCGAAGAGTCTCTAAATTATCAGCCTTACATTGTGATTCTCCTTATTTGATTTTTCATTCGGATAAGGTAGTTCTGCGTACTAAACCTGGGTTCTTACCTAAGGTAGTTACTAACAGGAATATCAATCAAGAGATTGTTGTTCCTTCTTTGTGCCCAAATCCTTCTTCGAAGAAGGAACGTCTACTGCACAACCTGGATGTAGTCCGTGCTCTAAAATTTTACTTACAGGCAACTAAGGAATTTCGACAAACGTCTTCTCTGTTTGTCGTTTACTCTGGGCAGAGGAGAGGTCAAAAAGCTTCTACTACCTCTCTTTCTTTTTGGCTTCGTAGCATAATTCGTTTAGCTTATGAGACTGCTGGACAGCAGCCTCCTGAAAGAATTACAGCTCATTCTACTAGAGCTGTGGCTTCCACTTGGGCCTTCAAGAATGAGGCCTCTGTTGAGCAGATTTGCAAGGCTGCAACTTGGTCTTCGCTTCATACTTTTTCCAAATTTTACAAATTTGACACTTTTGCTTCATCGGAGGCTATTTTTGGGAGAAAGGTTCTTCAGGCAGTGGTTCCTTCTGTATAAAGAGCCTGCCTATCCCTCCCGTCATCCGTGTACTTTTGCTTTGGTATTGGTATCCCAGAAGTAATGATGACCCGTGGACTGATCACACTTAACAGAAGAAAACATAATTTATGCTTACCTGATAAATTCCTTTCTTCTAATAGAGGTTGCCAAAGCGCCAAAAAAGGCTGGGTCTGAGCCAATGATAGTGAAAATCACGATCTTATAACAAATACATTTTATTCATACAGAAATAAAAACAGATAAAAACAAGTAACAAATATTTAAAACTGCATAAAAAAGACCGAAATTTAAATACTAGCCTTGATCAGTGGCTAGAATAGAACACTCGTATTGCCTAGTTTCCCATTGGCAATATCTGAATTAATAAAGGTGGAACATGTGTCGTGTTCTAAAAAACGTCTATGTGGTGTAGCAAGATATTGCTTTCAAAATTAAATGAAATCAGAATTGCTTTGCTAATTGCTGTGGCGTGTGTGACATACAATAAATGCCGTTCTTATAACAGCCTATGTGAGCAAACCTTGATGTTTGGAAAATCTTTATGTACAAACATCAAACAGAAATCTAGGTGTAGATAGATTGAATCTGCTGGTTACAGCAGCGTAGGATAGTTCTGCTAGTTACAGCAGCATATAAAATGTATATGGTGTGAGATATATCCTCACGATTTATCTGGCTTGTATTGTTGTTCAAAACAGTAATGGTGATAGATGTTCGTGAGTGGTACAACTTGTGCGTGGTGGTAGCAAACTATAAATACAGTTGAAAATAAAAGTAGCACACTAGATAATAAAAATAGCGTGAGACATCAAAGTAAATTAGAAAACAGAAATCACAATTTGTGATAATGTGAGCAACGTTAAACTGTAATTAATGGCGTGAAATAATTGCGTTAAAAATAACAAACAAATAAACTCTGTGAACACTGTGGAACCCCTTTGTTGTGTTCAGAAAATAATCATTTAAAAAATGAAAACGCAAAACAAGCAAAAGAACAAATGTGAAGGACCCTTGAAATTAAGAGCAAACCAGATGATTCAAAAAAAAAAAACAGTGGCCACTGTGTAAAAGGTAAAAAAACAATAAATGAACAGTCAATCCAACAGCAGATAAGTGATTTTTTAAAAAACTCTGCTAGTATAAGCGTTCCTGTAATGAACAGTCAATCCATCAAATAGATAAATAAATTTTGAAACCTTCTGCTAATATTAGCGTGATGGTTCTGCAGCCGAAGCCGAGTTGGAGTATAGAAACCGGAAGTCCTAGTCCTCTCTAGTTTCAGCGATACCTAAAAAATAAATATACAATAGTGCAGATAGTTTTCTTAATCATATAACAAATTGAAATAAAACTCACCAGTCGACGCGTTTCGGTCTGTGCTAGACCTTTATCAAGACTGGTATCATGTATTTCCAGAGCTCTTATATAGCTGGTTGTTTAAATGTGATCCGGAAGTGTTTGTTTATTACTT
Source organism: Bombina bombina (assembly GCF_027579735.1). NCBI lineage: Eukaryota > Metazoa > Chordata > Amphibia > Anura > Bombinatoridae > Bombina > Bombina bombina. The sequence goes on along the minus strand of NC_069500.1, from coordinate 734,617,248 downwards.
CCGGTTTCTCGATCTATTCTTATTTAATAAAATGTTTGTTTTTAATCTATCAGAGTCTTTATTTAGATCTCACTTATCTTATTACTGGCTTATGGTACCAATTGGTATGATGGGATTCTTTGTAGCTGGAATCAGAGTGTTCGTGTGTACATTACTTCCGGAGTTTCAGTTCAAACACTTCCGGTCTCATTCATTCAAATGGAGGGAAAGTGCGCTACTCAGACCTCGCCTTTTGTGCCATTTTATTGGTCTTTTTGGCGCTTTGAATCCGTTTAGTTATTACAATTTCAGTTCGCACATTCTTTTGTTATATAGAAAAAAAATTTTTATAGAAAATTTTTTTTTTTTTTTTAATGCATACAGAGATGGAGAGATTGTTTTTAAATGTGCAAAAAATTTTTTTGTAATAATAAAAATTTTTTAAATTTAAAGAAATCTATTTCTTCAAGTGTCTATCTATGTGTAACAATAAGAAGGGAGAGTGGCATTATAGTCTTTCCTTTGTTGGTACAAATTCTTTAAGGACTTGTGAGTAATTACATAACCGATATATGAGTGAATGCAATATAAGTAACAGTTTTCTTCTTATTAATTTAGGATCTTTTTCTCATGGGATACTAATATATAGGAAGGTAATCTTTTCTCATTGATTTGAATCTTTTATTCAAAGGCTAGTTCTATTTGGTGCTAACTAATTTTAGTTAGCACAGAGAGGTGGAATCGTTTAGGAGCCTTCTGGTTATCTTTGATAAGATATATAAAAATAGTTGCTTAAAAATTATTATAAGAACTTATATAAAATTGTATAAAACATATCTTAAAGACTTATATAGAGAGTTATTATCTATATTTACAACTATATATACTATTGTCAGCTTCTACTTCTATTACCATAATAACTAGGATGAGAGATTTTAGGGATACGTTTTTATCATTAAGGAGATCGAGGCTATTAAGTTTCTTATTGGTAAACGTAAGGTTGTTGTATATATTTTACCAATTTCTTGGATCAACATGTATGTACATGAGAGTGTTAATTTCATGAGAGTGTTTGTTAATCGACAAATCGAAAATTGTTACTTGATGACTGCGTGCAGACTATGGTTGTATGTAGTCTGACAGAAAAATTCTAAGAGATTGAAAATTCGCTATTTGCGTATATGTATCATCTATATACTTCAGAGGGTCTTGTATTCTATGGCATTCCTGTATAAGCTTTTAGAGATTCAATTGCTAGAAATAGAATAGGAGTACTTTTGTATAAATTCAGAGGATTCAATTGCTCAAAATAGATTGGGGGTACTCTAAGGTAGGTCTTAAATACCCTAGCTTAGGAATCATAGGGTCTTAAATACCCTAGCTTAGGAGTCATAGGGAACACTTCTATCACCTGGCTGTAATTAGACTGTAGGGAGTCTTTTTTCGGCCTTCCATAGGGATCATTTAATACAGTTCTTTCAGCTTGTCATCAACAAGAGTTGTCTTTCCCCAATATAGTGGTGTGCTGGGATTCGGTGGGAGAAAGCACCATATGAGACTACATTTAACTTATGATAGAGAGGGGTATCTTCCAGTTTTTTATATATAAGCTGGATCTTGAGTGTCTTTAGGAGTTCTTCTCTCTGGCTTCAGTATATGAGGAGGAGGAGGAAATTCAGGGAGGGGGAAATTCAGAGATTAATGACCGGAGTCACAAAGACCGGGTCTTCTATATGTCCTTCATAACAGTCATTGATGTTTATTGACCGCAACACTTTAAACTTACTATACACAGGCCTCTGTTCTGTTTGCACTACTCATCTTTTTGCCTAGGAGTTCAATAAGTGTGAGAGGTCTTCTTTGTTATTAAGACCTCTTGGATATAGGCAGTCGATTTGAAAAATCCATTTGGATTCATTGGTCAGGAGCAGTTTCTCAAAGTTACCACCCCTCCAGTTTTTCACAACTTTTTGTATTCCTATGTATTTCAATGCTTTGGTATTTCCATTGTGTTTAGTTGTAAAGTGTTGGTAAAGCGGTGTGTCCATGTTCAATTTTTCTATCATCAGCAGGTGTTCACGAATTCTTTCTCTGAGGGCTCTTGACGTTTGTCCAACGTACTGGAGTCCGCACGGGCATTGTAACAAATAGATTATACCCTTGTCTTGGCAACGTATCATCTCTTTTATTCTGAATTCCTCTTTAGTGTTATGGGAGATAAATTTGGATGTTTTAGTACCGCATTTACACGCTTTGCAAGTGTGGCAGGGAAAGAACCCTTTTATCATCTCTCCATGTATATCCTGTGTTCCTCCCTTCTTTTTCTTTTGGAGGCTTGGTGCCAGTCTGGTTTTCAGATTTTTTGTTTTTCTGTATATAAATCTCGGGTGTTCTGGCAATTTGTCTCCTATTATGTCATCATCTCTCAATAATGACCAATGTTTCCGAAAGATGTTTTCTATAATCTGTTTATTATCACTGTATTCGGTTATCATTGCTATGTTGTAGTCATCCTCCATAAAATTCTTTTTGATTTTATCTTTATATTTCGTTAGTTCTTTTCTTTCTGTTCTTCTTACTTCACTTAGCTTCTGGTCCAGCATTTCTTTATCGTATCCCCTCTCTATGAATTTTTCTTTGATTATTGAGGCTTGTTCTTCCCATTTAGAGGGGTTGGAGCAGTTCTTTTTCATTCGTAACAATTGCCCCTTTGGGATGTTGTTCTTCCATTTAATGTGGTGACAGCTTTCTCTGTGGACATAATTGTTACTATCTACGCTTTTAAAATGCGTAGAGGTTTCCAATCTCCCTTTCTTCACTTCGATTCTTAAATCTAAGAATGTCAGCGCGGAGTAGCTCCATTCGAATGTAAATTTAAGGTTCATTGTGTTTTGGTTCATGACATCAATCGTGAACATCAGATCTTCCAAAGTACCCTTCCATATTATAATTATATCATCTATATATCGCCGATAGAGGACCAGGTCCGCGCTAGCTGGACATGAGTCCCAGAATATTTTCTCCCATTTTCCCATGTAGAGATTTGCATAACTAGGCGCGAACCTGGTCCCCATGGCTGTTCCACAAGTTTGACGATAGAATTTTCCCCCATTGTTAAAAAAAATTATGCGTCAGGATGTACTGGATACTGTCCAGTATAAATTTACTTTGTTTTGGTCTCATATCAGGTTCCTTATCTAGAAAGAATTTTACAGCATCAATGCCCTCCTCATGTGGGATACTTGTGTACAATGATACCACGTCACATGATGCCAGTATATAACCCTCTTTCCAGGGTAGATCTTCTATAACGTTCAGAACCTGCGTTGAATCCCTCAGGTATGAGGGTAGTGTTCTGACTACTTTTTGTAGATGTTTGTCCACGTACTCTGATAGGTTGCTACTCAGAGATCCTATTCCAGAGATAATTGGTCTTCCGGGGGGTTTGGTCAACGATTTATGGATCTTTGGTAAGTGATATAGTATCGGTATAACTGGATACTTTACATTTAGGTAGTTAAACTCTTTGTCATTGAGTATACCCTCTTCGTTTGCTTCTTTCAACAGCTCTATGAGTTCTTTGGCGTATATTTCCGTTGGATTTCCTTTTAGTTCTTCATATGTACTGGTGTCGCTCAGAATCCGTTTGTTTTCAGCCTCATAATTATCCCTGTTCATCACAACGATCCCGCCTCCTTTGTCCGCGGGCTTAATTGTTAAGCTCGCGTTATTTTCGAGCTTTTTGATGGTCTCACGTTGTTTCCTTGATAGGTTTTGCTTTCTGGATCTTAATCTATTCGATTGTATCTCCTTAATCTCCTTGCATACCACAGTTTCGAAAGCTTCTATGGCTGTTCCTTTACTGCTTATAGGATAAAAGCGTGATTTTGGTTTAAGTTCGGTGTGTATATATTCTTCTATTGGATCTGGGTTCTCATTCCTTCTTTGATTCTCTCCAATATTTTCTATGTCAGCTTTACGGAAGAATCTCTTCAGGGTTAACTTCCTAATAAATTCTTTCGTATTCACAAAAGTATCAAATTTATTTAAACTCCTTGATGGAGCAAATGAAAGTCCAAGGTTCAGGATTGTTTTTTCATCCTTATTAAGTTCATACGAGCTTAAATTAAATATGCCATTTGTCACTTCCTTTTCTTCAGTGTTCGTCTTGATTTGATTAGCTTTTTTTGTCTTTACACCACCTCTGCAGCCTCTGTGTGTTTTCCTTTTGTCTTTATCACATGTTGGATTTTTTCTCTTCCTTTCTGGTGTTGATGATCCAACCCTAAAAAAGGTCCAGATGTAGCCCTAGAGGTACTTGACTGTATTGCCATTGATGTAGTTGAGTTTGGTGTTCTTATGTCCGTTTCTCTTCCTTTTTTACAGTCTTTTCCTTCTTCGACCTTTTTAGATTCTTTCTCCTTTCTTTCCTCCCTTTCGTCCTTTTTTCTAGTATTTCTCCTATATTCCCCTGGAGTTTCATATGGATTCATCCCTTCTCCATAGTTTTCATAGACTCTATTTCGAGTCCTCGACGAATCCTGAAAGTTTCTCCTCTTAATTGGGGTCAATTCGTAGTGATATCTATTTTCTTCTTGGTAATATCCTCTTTCTGGCTGTTGTCGATAGCCTCCATATCCGAAGTCATCATTCCTTCTTCTTGTATCATACACTGGCCCATGATAGTCAGACCTTCCACTGTGTTCTTCATATCTCCTTTCTCTGTTCCAATAGTTGGAGTAATCTCCTCTATTTCTCCTTTCTGATTGCCAGTTATTATAATAATTGTCTCTATTCCTCCCATCATATTGCTGTCCCCTGTCCCATCTCTGATTGAAGTATTGCCTTCCATAGAAACCCCGTTTGTCCCCATATGTGTTATGTCTATTTACATGGGGGTGGTGTTTGTATGGGTGCCTTGAGTCATATTCTCTATGTCTATTATCAGTATGTGGATCTCTGTTCAAAAGTCGCTTATTCTGAAACCTTTCGAAGGTAACCTCTCTCTGATCTGGACCCTCATCAATTACAATTCTCCTATTTGAAATGGGGTCAGTAGTCTGTTCAATATCAGTTTCTTCTCGATTCATGTTCTCTATTGATATACTTTTATCCTCTGTTATTTGGTTACTTTCTTCTTCTTTATTATTAAGCTCTTTCATCAATTTTTTAGTTTTCTTTTGTATCACATCCTCTTTAATCTTACTAACTTTCTTAATTAAATTTTCTTTCCTTTCTATTATATCCTTACATTCCGGCCCTGAATTCTCTAGATTAAGGATGATTTCCTCATCTTCCTTTATTTCTAGATCTATGTTTGATGTTAACAATGATCTGTATTCAATAATTAGTTCTATTAATTTTTTGGAAGTTTCAATTAGCACCTGTCTCCATTTTTCAGCAATACTATCTGAAAGAGGAAACGCGCATTCTTTATGCACCAAAAGACCTTTGGGTACAATGTCCAATTCTAGACATTTCTGCAGAAAAGATATTTCTGCCTTGTATTTTACTTCTGTGATCAGTAATTTCTCCAATTCTCTGAATATCAACTGAACATCAATAGTATCCTCCTCTTCTGTGCTAATATTAAGATTTGTTTTATTTGTCACTATTCTTAAATTAATATCTTCCCTTATATTGCGTAAGCCTTCCATGATAGTAGCAATTTAGATGCGTTCAAATTATAAACAGGATAAAAGGTTGGCAGCTGTGTGTGACTAGGAGTGGAATATTATCGTATGTAATGGGATACACTAAGCGCCTACCTAGAAAAAGACCTTAGCTTTGGAAATATGACTCCTAGTAGTCAATGAGCAATTTAGAAAATAATAGAGGTTGCCAAAGCGCCAAAAAAGGCTGGGTCTGAGCCAATGATAGTGAAAATCACGATCTTATAACAAATACATTTTATTCATACAGAAATAAAAACAGATAAAAACAAGTAACAAATATTTAAAACTGCATAAAAAAGACCGAAATTTAAATACTAGCCTTGATCAGTGGCTAGAATAGAACACTCGTATTGCCTAGTTTCCCATTGGCAATATCTGAATTAATAAAGGTGGAACATGTGTCGTGTTCTAAAAAACGTCTATGTGGTGTAGCAAGATATTGCTTTCAAAATTAAATGAAATCAGAATTGCTTTGCTAATTGCTGTGGCGTGTGTGACATACAATAAATGCCGTTCTTATAACAGCCTATGTGAGCAAACCTTGATGTTTGGAAAATCTTTATGTACAAACATCAAACAGAAATCTAGGTGTAGATAGATTGAATCTGCTGGTTACAGCAGCGTAGGATAGTTCTGCTAGTTACAGCAGCATATAAAATGTATATGGTGTGAGATATATCCTCACGATTTATCTGGCTTGTATTGTTGTTCAAAACAGTAATGGTGATAGATGTTCGTGAGTGGTACAACTTGTGCGTGGTGGTAGCAAACTATAAATACAGTTGAAAATAAAAGTAGCACACTAGATAATAAAAATAGCGTGAGACATCAAAGTAAATTAGAAAACAGAAATCACAATTTGTGATAATGTGAGCAACGCTAAACTGTAATTAATGGCGTGAAATAATTGCGTTAAAAATAACAAACAAATAAACTCTGTGAACAATGTGGAACCCCTTTGTTGTGTTCAGAAAATAATCATTTAAAAAATGAAAACGCAAAACAAGCAAAAGAACAAATGTGAAGGACCCTTGAAATTAAGAGCAAACCAGATGATTCAAAAAAAAAAACAGTGGCCACTGTGTAAAAGGTAAAAAAACAATAAATGAACAGTCAATCCAACAGCAGATAAGTGATTTTTTAAAAAACTCTGCTAGTATAAGCGTTCCTGTAATGAACAGTCAATCCATCAAATAGATAAATAAATTTTGAAACCTTCTGATAATATTAGCGTGATGGTTCTGCAGCCGAAGCCGAGTTGGAGTATAGAAACCGGAAGTCCTAGTCCTCTCTAGTTTCAGCGATACCTAAAAAATAAATATACAATAGTGCAGATAGTTTTCTTAATCATATAACAAATTGAAATAAAACTCACCAGTCGACGCGTTTCGGTCTGTGCTAGACCTTTATCAAGACTGGTATCATGTATTTCCAGAGCTCTTATATAGCTGGTTGTTTAAATGTGACCCGGAAGTGTTTGTTTATTACTTCCGGTTTCTCGATCTATTCTTATTTAATAAAATGTTTGTTTTTAATCTATCAGAGTCTTTATTTAGATCTCACTTATCTTATTACTGGCTTATGGTACCAATTGGTATGATGGGATTCTTTTTTAAAAAATCACTTATCTGCTGTTGGATTGACTGTTCATTTATTGTTTTTTTACCTTTTACACAGTGGCCACTGTTTTTTTTTTTTTGAATCATCTGGTTTGCTCTTAATTTCAAGGGTCCTTCACATTTGTTCTTTTGCTTGTTTTGCGTTTTCATTTTTTAAATGATTATTTTCTGAACACAACAAAGGGGTTCCACAGTGTTCACAGAGTTTATTTGTTTGTTATTTTTAACGCAATTATTTCACGCCATTAATTACAGTTTAACGTTGCTCACATTATCACAAATTGTGATTTCTGTTTTCTAATTTACTTTGATGTCTCACGCTATTTTTATTATCTAGTGTGCTACTTTTATTTTCAACTGTATTTATAGTTTGCTACCACCACGCACAAGTTGTACCACTCACGAACATCTATCACCATTACTGTTTTGAACAACAATACAAGCCAGATAAATCGTGAGGATATATCTCACACCATATACATTTTATATGCTGCTGTAACTAGCAGAACTATCCTACGCTGCTGTAACCAGCAGATTCAATCTATCTACACCTAGATTTCTGTTTGATGTTTGTACATAAAGATTTTCCAAACATCAAGGTTTGCTCACATAGGCTGTTATAAGAACGGCATTTATTGTATGTCACACACGCCACAGCAATTAGCAAAGCAATTCTGATTTCATTTAATTTTGAAAGCAATATCTTGCTACACCACATAGACGTTTTTTAGAACACGACACATGTTCCACCTTTATTAATTCAGATATTGCCAATGGGAAACTAGGCAATACGAGTGTTCTATTCTAGCCACTGATCAAGGCTAGTATTTAAATTTCGGTCTTTTTTATGCAGTTTTAAATATTTGTTACTTGTTTTTATCTGTTTTTATTTCTGTATGAATAAAATGTATTTGTTATAAGATCGTGATTTTCACTATCATTGGCTCAGACCCAGCCTTTTTTGGCGCTTTGGCAACCTCTATTATTTTCTAAATTGCTCATTGACTACTAGGAGTCATATTTCCAAAGCTAAGGTCTTTTTCTAGGTAGGCGCTTAGTGTATCCCATTACATACGATAAAATTCCTTTCTTCTGTAGTGTGATCAGTCCACGGCCCGCCCTGTTTTTAAGGCAGGTAAATATTTTTTAATTTATACTCCAGTCACCACTTCACCCTTGGCTTTTCCTTTCTCGTTGGTCCTTGGTCGAATGACTGGGAGTGACGTAGAGGGGAGGAGCTATATGCAGCTCTGCTGGGTGAATCCTCTTGCACTTCCTGTTGGGGAGGAGTAATATCCCAGAAGTAATGATGACCCGTGGACTGATCACACTACAGAAGAAAGGAATTTATCAGGTAAGCATAAATTATGTTTTTTGCTATGTGTAATAAGTAATTGGAAACTGTATAATGTGTGCCTTACTTTTCAGAGAAATGTCCAGTTAACTAGGCAGCATAGAGTAATGTTCGAGACTGTCAATATCAGGAATATACAGTATGTCACTCAACCTGCAGAGATTATGGCAATGATTACAATTGTTTATGTATATGTGAGATATGAGATGCCCTGTTCTTTGATGCAATATGTTTTAGATCTTTCTTTGTATACTGCTATGCAAGACCGCTACTTATGTCCCCCCATGCCCCCCTTAAATGGTGAAATTTGATAGATCAAACATGCGCTACCCTGCTAATTTAGCCAAGCACAGATCGCAGGTAGAGACACGCGCTGCGCTTGTAACTTCCTACCCCCCCTTTGTCTTTAAATGACGATAAAAATATGCTCCTGGAATGTGGGAGGGATTAACTCGCCTATTAAGAGAAAAACTGTTTTGACGTATCTTAAAAAAACGCAGGCCCATATTATGTTTCTACAAGAGACACACCTTACCGCCTCTGAACATGAAAAACTCAAAGCCAAATGGATCGCGGAGATCCTCTATGCCCCATACAATAGCTCCAGTAGAGGAGTGGCGATCCTCATACGCAAAGATCTAGACTACCAATTAGGGTCGATAGTACGGGATCCTGAGGGGAGATTTATCATTGTCAGGCTGAAATGGCAGGAGGATTGGTACACCCTCTGCAATGTATATGGCCCTAACCATAGAGCGCCTGCGTTTTGGAAATCTATAACTAACTCTCTAGCCCAACACCTGGACACCAAAATCATTATGGCAGGAGATTTCAATTTGACGCCCAATCCCATTCTCGACAGATTCAGAGACCCTACCGGTACTCTCCAATCTAGGGACCGTAGACCCATGACAACTTTCCCGACCAAGATCTTTAGGGCCTTGTATGACTCTCTGGGACTACAAGATATCTGGAGGAGACGGAACCCTGTGGGTAGGGACTACACTTGCGCGTCGAGGGCACACAACTCACTCTCTCGCATTGATCTCTTTCTAACTTCTAGCTCTCTGGAACTTTTAGTCACAGAAGCCAAAATAGCTAATTTGACTATCTCAGATCACGCTCCAATCTCTCTGACTATTACCCACTCTCCCCAACCTACTAATAAAAGGGTGTTTAGATTTCTAACCTACCTCATAAAATCTCCTGATTTTATAATGTTCCTAAGGAGACAATGGGACGATTACATGAACAATAACCAGACACATCTCTCCTCCCCGACTCTTTTTTGGGAAACAGCCAAAGCGGTCCTGAGGGGTGACATAATTGCTTATCTCTCTAAACCGAAACGCCTCCAGAATGGCAGGGAAGAACATTATAACACTCAGCTGACCAACACATATGCCCAATATTGTTGGTCCCCCACCTCACACAACAGAACCGCCTATTTCACGGCTAAAAGGGAAAGAGACGCTTTCATGCTACAAAACACCATACACAGGGAAAACAAAAACCAGGGCCTATTTCTGCGCCATGGTAATAGAGCTGGAAAGTTCCTAGCTTCCTTGGTTAAAATTAAACAAGCTAACAGAGGAGTTCCAGCTATTAACAGCCAGGGCCAGTTAACCAATGATAGATCTATGATGGTGACGGAATTTACAAATTACTATACTAACTTGTATCAATCACAGCCACCTCACGACACTGCACATCAACAGTTCTGGAAAGACTTAACTCTACCCACAATCACGGAGGAACAGCTAGATAATCTTAATGCCCCGATCTCTCCTGAAGAGGTCACCCAGACTATTAAATCTCTCGCTTTGGGAAAGACACCTGGCCCAGATGGGCTGCCCATCGAATTTTATAGGATGCTCTCTGACCAAACTACCCCGATCCTTACCACCTTATTTGACCACTTCTTTACAGAACATACCGTCCCTCCTGCCAGCTTCTCTGCAGCTAATATTACAGTCATCCATAAAGCGGGCAAAGACCCCACACTCCCAGCATCATATAGACCCATATCCCTTTTAAACGTTGATTACAAGTTACTCACCAAGCTCTTAGCGAACCGACTAAAACATGTACTCCCCCACGTCCTCCACCCGGACCAAACAGGTTTCACCCCTACCCGCTCATCGGTCACAAACATTCGCAAAGTCCTTCATGCAATATCTCACCACTGGCAGGCTAGACAACAGGGAACCCTCTCATCTCTCCCGGAGGCCTTCCTGCTGTCACTTGACGCAGAGAAGGCCTTCGATCGTGTGGAGTGGTCACATCTCTTCCATTCTATGAGGGCTTTTGGTATATCAGGACACTTCACAACTTTCCTCACTAACATATACTCCCACCCGGTTGCATACCTCTTGATAAACAATCTATATTCTCCCCCAATTCCTCTTCATAGGGGAACACGACAGGGCTGCCCTCTTTCCCCGCTGCTCTTCAACTTGGCTCTAGAGCCCCTGGCAGTGCACCTGAGAGATATCTTCCCAGGAATACAACTGGCATCTCATAAGCTTCAAATCGCCCTCTATGCAGATGACATGTTACTTTTTGTTTCCAACCCTCAGACACACATCCCAGCTATTCTGAATGCCATTGAGCTGTTTGGACGGTTCTCAGGGTATAAAATAAATGTTTCGAAGTCTGAAATCCTATGGTTACACCGCAGATCTGACCACGTCCCTGAGATATACCCCTTTAGACCGGTAGAGAACCACTTAACTTACTTAGGCATACATATTTCAGCAAACCCGCAGCATTGGTATTCTCACAATATAACCCCGCTCGTCCACCAAATCAAAACAGAGCTAGTAGCATGGCAAAACTTGCCGCTATCTCTCATGGGTAGAGTCCACATTGTCAAGATGATGACCCTTCCCAAAATTCTATATCCCATGCAAATGCTCCCATTATTACTCACACAGAGAGATGTGGCCTTCCTAAATGCTACAATCAGAACCTTTCTATGGAAAGGGGGTAAGCCATGTATTGGAGCACATAAACTCTATCTCCCTTACTCGCATGGGGGACTGGGGTTGCCGAACCTAGTATATTACAACTGGGCCTCCCTGGCAAAGTTGCCATTAGACTGGGCACTAAACACCCAGCATTTCTCTAGCACTCACTTAGAAGAAGCTTCCTTACCTCAAATATCTCCTGCTTTCCTCCCACATGCCACCCTATCAGAGCTCCCTGCGAGTATAGTTACTCACCCGATGTTTAGAGATGTGCTCCTTGGGTGGAGATCCTTAACCAAAACCCTTGGATGGGACCCCACCCACACCAAATACCTTCTCTTGACAGGTAATCTGTGATTCCACCCTGGTACGCTATACCCTGTCTTCCAGACGTGGAAAGCTCTGGGTGTTGACAATCTAGATAAAATGTTAGATCACTCAGCTAAGACAGTCTTGCCCTTTGACGAGTTATGCAGAAAGTTCTTACTCCCCTACACCAATAGATTTGCCTACTTCCAGGCCAGACATTATATCAATCACATTTTGCAACACTGCGAGACATTCTGGGCCACCCCTCCGCTAGCGCGTACCATAGCGCAGTTTCAAGCTCATAATTACACTTTTTCCTCAATCTACACTGCACTTATAAACTCAAAAGCAGCCACCACCCTGTCCCACCTTTTAGACAACTGGCATAAAAAATTACCGACAATCTCCTCTGACAAGACCATCCTAGACAGCCTCACCCTTACCTAGTCAGCGACCCTGGCAGCCGACCTTAGGGAATCCCAAACAAGGGTTATTTATCAGGACTACCTCACACCTAATAGACTGAGTAAATGGAGGGCAGATTTCTCAAATGTGTGTGGAAAATGCTCTTACCCTAATCCTGACTTTTTACATTACCTGTGGTACTGCCCCAAAATTCGTAGATATTGGAATCAGGTATCCTTCAGGCTCTCTAGAATTATGCGCGCTCCCATCACGCTTACTCCCAATCAAGTGATATTATTAGAGCACTTAGAAGTCTCAAGGCGAGATAGGAAACTCTTGATTAATATCATACTCTTGGCAAGAAAGTGCATCTTTCGTAAGTGGTTAAATGTTAATCCCCCCTCTGTTAGTTTCTTAAAGCAAACGTTACTGAAATCTTTAATGTATGAACAATGTGACACTTTGTATGATGTTGACAACAGAGTTGCTCGTTTCATTGTAAAATGGAGACTCTTTTTGGAGTCGCTAGATCTCTCCACTCAGAGGAGAGTGCTCTACCCTTTTAAAAATACGATATACATGTTGGAGGCAGCCATAAGGGGAGAATGGAACATATGGTAGAGGGACCACACGAGGGAGGCCTTTAGACTAAACTGAAGATGTCTTGTGACCTAAGATGTAATTGGTTTCTTTTCATACTGGGCACATGATCTGATTTGATGCATAGCAAAATTTGTTTTGTTGTTAACTGTTTATTCTTGTTCTCTATTTTCAAACTAAAAAGCCCCCCATCCTAGGACAAATGTTTAGCCTAGGGTGTCATGTTTTCCAAAAAGTTAAGTTTTAAAAAAAAATGTATAATGAGACTCACTAGGTATCTATGCAAAATTTGTATGTTTTATATGATATCTTGAACAATGACAATCAGTTATGTAATATGACACTGTAACTTGACTGCGATCTTTGTATACTTGTGAGTTTCAATAAAAAAAAAATATAAAAAAAAAAAAAAATTATATGTAATTATTGCAGTTAAATGTTTTCAGAAATAATGCCACTGTAAAGTAACTGGTTAAACACATAGTCAAAGGGAGACATTTAAAATTAAACTTTCATGATTGAGGTAGAGCATGCTATTTTAATAGAATTTTCTAGTTATTTATATTTTGAGAATTAGCATCAACTGTTACTAGCCCCATGTCAGCAAATCAAATTAGTTTTTGAAAGGAACATGAAAATCATAATTACATTTCCATCATTCAGATAGAAATTGCACAAAAAAAAAAAAACTTTCTATTTTACTTTTATTATTATGTACTTCATTGTTTCGGTATCTTTTGGTGTCCTTTGTTGAAGAGCATATATAAGTGGGATTTGCACTTGCGTTTCTTGAACACCATATTGCAGCAGCTGTGTTGGCAATATTGATAACTTGTCCTTTGTGTAAAACTTGTATGGTAAATTATTTCTATTTTTACAATACAGTAGTGAGTAGAGAAGAGATTGTGTATCATTCTAATTGCTTAGTAACTGGCACTGTGCCACAGCATTGTGTGAGTGTGTATGTGAACAGAGTGTGTGTGGGTGTCAGTGAGCAGAGTATGTGTGCTTTATTCTCCAGGTAATCAATACATTTCCGATGAACTGGTGCTTTAGTGCAGTGTTTCTCAACAACGGTCCTCAAGTACCCCCAACAGGCCAGGTTTTCATTATAGCTGAATCAGTGCACAGGTGAAGTAATCAACTGATCAGTAACTCAGTGGTTACTAACTTGCTCTCACCCATCACCTGATTATGTCACCTGCGCACTGGTTCAGCTATCATTTAAACCTGCCCTGTTGGGGATACTTGCGTCCCTCTGTACATGTGTTTCTCCGGCGTATTATATCTAGTGCCTCACCAGCCTCTGACCTCACTGCACGTCACTGATCCATAGTGCTATTTCTGCAATGAATGGAGAAATAGCGTCGCCTTTCCACTGTCAACAAGTGCAGTAAGAGCCCAGGGCATAGCTGCCGTACGGGATATGTGTCCTTAAAGACTTGACAATGGACACTATAGCTTGTACAGCATCTGTCATTAAGTGGTTAAATCCTAGATGAATAGTACAGTAGAGCTAAGGCTAAAACGTGGATTATGATTGATAAGAGGGTTACATATTCTTTATTCCATTGAAGCTAGTGTTTGCTAGATAAACTAAATAGATCACCATATGTTTTCTCTTACAGAACAGTGCATGAAATAGTTGCTGTGTGTAATAAGTTTATTTGCCTAATGTCCTCAATGCTATCTCACTGCAACCATTTGTGTAGAATGCCAGGTTCTCAGGTAGTATGTTAATCTGATACACTATTGGATCAGATTCAGTTCAGATTGTATTTCAGAGGAATTATACAGCAAACAGACTGTACACTTCTTGGATAAAGTAAACAACCTACTGTTTTAGCCTGAAACATGTATAGGAAACTTTTTTGTTTGTCCGGTCTATTCTGTTATTTTTAAAAAAAAAAAAAACAAAAAAAAACTTTTTTCTTTGCATTTTTGTCCTAGGTTTTAATCTCACTGCATGCATCATACATCCATTGGTTTGGGAGTCGTATTTAAAGGGACATTGTACACTAGATGTTTTCTTTGCATAAATGTTGTGTAGATGATACATTCATATAGCTCTTCTGGGAGTGTTTTTGTAACAATGTATAGGTTTGCTTATTCTTTTTATAACATTGTGCTGATTTTCAGACACCTAACTAAGCTTCAAAGTATCAGATGCAGAACGTGGTCTACAGACTCTAGTTGCTCTTTTTTGTGTAATAGGTCTTTCTTTCATGTAATTGGCAAGAGTCCATGAGCTAGTGACGTATGGGATATACAATCCTACCAGGAGGGGCAAAGATTCCCAAACCTCAAAATGCCTATAAATACACCCCTCACCACAACCAAAATTCAGTTTTACAAACTTTGCCTCCTATGGAGGTGGTGAAGTAAGTTTGTGCTAAGATTTCTACGTTGACATGCGCTTCTCAGCGTTTTGAAACCTGATTCCTCTCAGAGTACAGCGAAGTTCAGAGGGATGTGAAAAGAGTATTGCCTATTGAATGCTATGGTCTTCCTAACGTGGATCTATTTCATAGGTTCTCTGTTATCGGTCGTAGAGATTCATCACCTACCTCCCTTTTCAGATCAACGTTATACTTTCATATACCATTACCTCTACTGATAACTGTTTCAGTACTGGTTTGGCTATCTGCTTTATGTGGATGGGTGTCTTTCGGTAAGTATGTTTTTTATTACTTAAGACACCCCAGCTATGGTTTGGCACTTTATGCATTTATATAAAGTTCTAAATATATGTATTGTACTTATATTTGCCATGAGTCAGGTTCATGTATTTCCTTTTGCAGACTGTCAGTTTCCTATTTGGTGAAAATAAACATTTTAAGAAATTGCGGGCAGTATTTGGCCCGCGGGTGCGCCAAATGCTAGACTTTATTGTGTCATTCCTGGCGCGAGAATTTTTTGGTGTGAAAGTACGTTCGTTGACTTAAGTTCGTCATTTCCGGCATCGTAGTTGACGCCGAGTCTTTACACATGGTTCCGTCGTAAGTGACACGAGTGTGTCATTTCCGGATGTTGTTGGCGCCAAAAGATTTTTTCTCTATGTCAGAGGGCTATGCTTTTTGCATTTTTTCCCATTCCTGAAACTGTCATATAAGGAAATTTATAATTTTGCTTTATATGTTGTTTTTTCTTTTACATTTTGCAAGATGTCTCAATCTGATCCTGTCTCAGAAGTATCTGTTGGAACTTTGCTGCCTGACATCAGTTCTACCAAAGCTAAGTGCATTTGTTGTAAGATTGTGGAAATTTTTTCTCCAAATGTCATTTGTAATAGTTGTTATGATAAACTTTTACATGCAGATAATGTGTCCATCAGTAATAGTACATTGCCGGTTGAAGTTCCTTCAACTTCTAATGTACATGATATACCTATTCATTTTAAAGAATTTGTTACTGATTCTATTCAGAAGGCTTTGTCTGCATTTCCGCCTTCTAATAAATGTAAAAGGTCTTTTAAAACTTCTCATAAAGTTGATGAAATTTCAAATGACCGTCAACATAATGATTTATCCTCCTCTGATGAGGATCGTTCTGATTCAGAAGATCCTTCCTCAGATATTGACACTGACAAATCTACTTATTTATTTAAAATGGAGTATATTCGTTCTTTGTTAAAAGAAGTGTTAATTACTTTGGATATTGAGGAAGCCACTCCTCGACGTTAAAACTAGTAAACGTTTAAATGCTGTTTTTAAACCTCCTGTGGTTACTCCAGAGGTTTTTCCTATTCCTGATGCTATTTCTGATATGATTTCTAAGGAATGGAATAAGCCGGGTACTTCTTTTATTCCTTCTTCAAGGTTTAAAAAATTGTATCCCTTGCCAGCAATTTCAATAGAGTTTTGGGAAAAGATCCCCAAAGTTGATGGGGCTATCTCTACTCTTGCTAAACGTACCACTATTCCTATGGAAGGCAGTACTTCTTTTAAAGATCCTTTAGATAGGAAACTTGAATCTTATCTAAGGAAAGCCTATTTATATTCAGGTCATCTTCTAAGGCCTGCAATTTCTTTGGCTGATGTTGCGGCTGCTTCAACTTTTTGGTTGGAGAATTTAGAGCAACAAGAATTGGATTCTGACATATCTAGCATTGTTCGCTTGCTGCAACATGCTAATCATTTTATTTGTGATGCCATTTTTGATATTATCAAAATTTATATTAGATCCATGTCTTTAGCTATTTTGTCTAGAAGAGCTTTGTGGCTTAAATCTTGGAATGCTGATATGACATCTAAGTCTAGATTACTATCTCTTTCTTTCCAAGTTAATAATTTATTGGGTTCTCAGTTGGATTCTATTATTTCAACTGTTACTGGGGGGGAAGGGACTTTTTTTGCCTCAGGATAAAAAAACCTAACGGTAAATCTAAGGCTTCTAACTGTTTTAATTCCTTTCAACAAAATAAGGAACAAAAATCTAATCCTTCCCCCAAGGAATCTGTTTCCAATTGGAAGCCTTCCTCAAATTGGAATAAATCCAAGCCATTTAAGAAACCAAAGTCAGCCCCTAAGTCCGCATTTAGGTGCGGCCCTCATTTCAGCTTAGCTGGTAGGGGGCAGATTAAGGTTTTTCAAAACCATGTTTGGATAAATTCTGTCCAAAATCAATGGATCCAGAGCAATTGTCTCTCAGGGGTATCGAATAGGATTCAGAGTAAGACCTCCTGTGAGAAGATTTTTTTCTCTCACGTATCCCAGCAAATCCAGTAAAAGCTCAGGCTTTCCTGAAATGTGTTTCAGACCTGGAGTTGTCAGGGGTAATCATGCCAGTTCCGTTTCAGGAACAAGGTCTGGTGTTTTATTCAAATCTATTCATTGTCCCAAAGAAGGAAAATTCATTCAGACCAGTTCTGCATCTGAAAATTTTGAATCGTTATGTAAGAGTACCAACTTTCAAGATGGTGAATATAAGGACTATTCTGCCTTTTGTTCAGCAAGGACATTATATGTCCACAATAGACTTACAGGATGCATACATTCATATTCCGATTCATCCAGATCATTATCAGTTCCTGAGATTTTCTTTTCTAGACAAGCATTACCAATTTGTTGCTCTTCCATTTGGCCTAGCAACAGCTCCAAGAATCTTTTCAAAGGTTCTCGGTGCCCTGCTCGCTGTAACCAGAGAGCAGGGTATTGCGGTGTTTCCTTATTTGGACGATATCTTTGTACTAGCTCAGTCTTTACGTTCTGCAGCATCTCACACAAATCAACTAGTGTTGTTTCTTCGAAAACATGGTTGGAGGATCAATTTACAAAAAAGTTTCTTGATTCCTCAGACAAGGGTCACCTTTTTAGGTTTCCAGATAGATTCAGTGTCCATGACTCTGTCTCTAACAGACAAGAGACGTATGAAATTGGTTGCAGCCTGTCGGCACCTTCAGTCTCAGTCATTCCCTTCAGTGGCTATGTGCATGGAAGTTTTAGGCCTCATGACTGCAGCATCGGACGCGATTCCTTTTGCTCATTTTCACATGAGACCTCTCCAGCTTTGTATGTTGAATCAATGGTGCAGGGATAATACAAAGATATCACAATTAATATCCTTAAATCCCAATGTTCGACACTCTCTGATGTGGTGGTTAAATCACCAGCGTTTCGTTCAAGGGGCTTGCTTTGTTTGGCCAACCTGGACTGTGATCACTACAGATGCAAGTCTTTCAGGTTGGGGAGCTGTTTGGGGATCTCTGACAGCACAAGGGGTTTGGAAATCTCAAGAGGCGAGATTACCAATCAATATTTTAGAACTCCGTGCAATTCTCAGAGCTCTTCAGTTTTGGCCTCTGTTGAAGAGAGAGAACCGTTCATTTGTTTTCAGACACACAATATCACAACTGTGGCATATGTCAATCATCAGGGTGGGACTCACAGTCCCCAAGCTATGAAAGAGGTATCTCGGATACTTGCTTGGGCGGAATCCAGCTCCTGTCTAATCTCTGCGGTGCATATCCCAGGTGTAGACAATTGGGAGGCGGATTATCTCAGCCGTCAGACTTTACATCCGGGGGAGTGGTCCCTCCATCCAGATGTGTTTTCTCAGATTGTTCAGATGTGGGGTCTTCCAGAGATGGATCTGATGGCCTCTCATCTAAACAAGAAACTTCCCAGATACCTGTCCAGGTCCAGGAATGTTCAGGCGGAAGCAGTGGATGCGCTGACACTTCCTTGGTGTTATCAACCTGCTTATATTTTCTCGCCTCTAGTTCTTCTTCCTATAGCGATTTCCAAAATCATCATGGAACAATCGTTTGTGTTGCTGGTGGCTCCAGCATGGCCTCACAGGTTTTGGTATGTGGATCTTGTTCGGATGTCCAGTTGCCAACCTTGGCCACTTTCGTTAAGACCGGACCTACTGTCTCAAGGTCCGTTTTTTCCATCAGGATCTCAAATCATTAAATTTGAAGGTATGGAAATTGAACACTTAGTGCTAAGTCATAGAGGTTTCTCTGACTCGGTGATTGATTAATACTATGTTACAAGCTCGTAAATCTGTCTCTAGAAAGATTTATTATCAAGTTTGGAAGACTTACATTTCATGGTGTTCTCATAAATTCTCTTAGTATTCTTTTAGAATTCCTAGAATTTTACAGTTTCTTCAGGATGGTTTGGATAAGGATTTGTCTGCAAGTTCTTTGAAGGGAAAAATCTCTTCTCTTTCTGTTTTATTTCACAAAAATATTGCTAAACTTCCTGATATTCACCGTTTTGTACAGGCTTTAGTTCGTATTAAGCCTGTCATTAAATCAATTTCTCCTCCTTGGAGTCTTAATTTGGTTTTGAGTGCGTTACAGGCTCCTCAATTTGAGCCTATGCATTCTTTGGGCATTAAACTACTTTTTGTTCCTTTTGGCCATCTCTTCTGCTAGAAGAGTTTCTGAGCTATCTGCTCTTTTTTTGTGAATCTCCTTTTCTGATTTTTCATCAGGATAAGGCGGTTTTGTGGACTTCATTTAAATTGTGAATGCTAACAACATTAGTAGAGAAATTGTTGTCCCTTCCTTGTGTCCTAATCCTAATAATTCTTTGGAAAGATCCTTACATTGTTTGGATGTGGTAAGAGCTTTGAAATATGTTGAAGCTACTAAAGATTTCAGGAAGACTTCTAGCCTATTTGTTATATTTTCTGGTCCTAGGAAAGGTCAGGTATTTCCTTGGCTTCTTGGTTAAAGCTTTTGATTCGTCACGCTTATTTAGAGTTGGGTCAGGCCCCGCCTCAGAGAATTACAGCTCATTCTACTAGATCAGTCTCCACTTCATGGGCTTTTAAGAATGAAGCTTCAGTTGATCAAATTTGCAGAGCGGCAACTTGGTCTTCTTTACATACATTTACTAAATTCTACCGTTTTGATGTATTTGCTTCTTCAGAAGCAGTTTTTGGTAGAAAAGTTCTTCAGACAGCTGTTTCAGTTTGATTCTTCTGCTGATGTTTTAAGTTTTTCTTGTCATTTAAAGAATAAACTTATATTTTGGGTTGTGGATTATTTTTTCAGCGGATTATGGCGGCTGTTTATTTTTTATCCCTCCCTCTCTAGTGTCTCTTGTGTGGAGTTCCACATCTTGGGTATTGTTATCCCATACGTCACTAGCTCATGGACTCTTGCCAATTACATGAAAGAAAACATAATTTATGTAAGAATTTACCTGATAAATTAATTTCTTTCATATTGGCAAGAGTCCATGAGGCCCACCCTTTTTTATGGTGGTTATGATTTTTTTGTATAAAGCACAAATATTTCCAAATTCCTTTGTTGATGCTTTATATTACTTTCTTTATCACCCCACTACTTGGCTATTCGTTAAACTGAATTGTGGGTGTGGTGAGGGGTGTATTTATAGGCATTTTGAGGTTTGGGAAACTTTGCCCCTCCTGGTAGGATTGTATTTCCCATATGTCACTAGCTCATGGACTCTTGCCAATATGAAAGAAATGAATTTATCAGGTAAATTCTTACATAAATTGTTTTTCATACTGATTTCCAAGCCCCTTTCAGTGGGTGTCCCAGCCTAACCTCATCAACAGTGTTCAACTGGGAGCTTCTAAGTAAGTTTTTAAAAACACTGTCCCTTTTAAAGGTACAGTTATCTCTGGTTAGGTGGGGGGGTTTTTCCAGTTATTTTTGTCGTTTTTTTTTTTTTTTTTTTAAATAATTTTTATTGAATTTTTCAAGTTATACAGAATAAACATTCAACATGAAAATTGTGGCCCCAGAGATCACAAAAAATATAAAAGAAACATACATACTGCTTGAGGCACTTAGTTAACAGGAAATAAGGGGAAATACACGTCAACAAATATGTCTGCAGGTTAGAGTAGTTTCAAATTGAACAGTAGATTTTTCAAATGATGTAGTATGTTTATCCACATATATGACAGCTCTAATGTGCAACAGGACACAACAAAATATGAAGAAATATGTGATAATTTTATCACCTATTCTACTAAGCATGTTAAATTCTGATATGCACATTATCTTAAGCACAAATTGTTAAGCATATGCAATAGTGGGATGTACCTGATTACTTCAGACTGAACAGTATACAATTCAAAGAATATAATATATTTTCAAAGCATATGCAGAAGTAGGATATACCTGATTTTTTCAGACAGAGCAATGTAGGGTTCAAATAGTATAGCATATGGAGCAGTAAATAAAAGAGCCGCACTGAGCAACAATATATAACAAAGTATGAAGAAATATGCAAATAGTATTATCTACCATCAGACCAAACAAATCATATACCAATATACAAAACATCTTAAACAAGTGTTTTGGAAACCTATACAGCAGTTGAGTGTATATAGGGGAAAGAGTGCGGTATGTTACAAGGACAACTGCAAAAGTTACTGCTGGGGAACCCCAGAGCACTTTGGGATCTTTATGGGGAAGATTCAACATAACCAGAATGCTTTAGGACGGGGGGGGGGGGGGGGGAGGAGGGGCTTAATGATAGCTAGTATATTTAACAATATGACCACTGTAAATATAATATAACCTTAATATGGATTAAACTTAAGGGTAAACTTCTCAAATACATAGCAATAAACCATTACCAACATAATTTGTTTACCAAACTATTAACAGTTGTTTTATATGACGAGATTCTTATCTTTCTAGAGACAGTGGATTGATTAGCCTAAGCTCTAAATAGCGACCAAAATAAAATGTTAAAGAGAACCTACATGAAAAGAATACTTTAACTGGGTTAAGTGTGGCTCATCCAACTTCCTTACATATAAGGTTTGTAACTACATGAGCCCTAAATATATAAGTGTTGCAGGCTAAAATATGGAAGGGAAAACTATAAACTAAGGACACCTAATAATTGAAGTATGGATCCAGGGAATTCCCCTAAGTTAGAGCACCAAAGGTTCTATACAGCAAATATATGTACTAAATAGTGAGGTTATTACCGCTCCCATAATGGCGAGGTACACAGTAAGATAGTTGAAAATAAGGCAAAGACAAAATGAGATTACAGCAACGTTGTGCCAGATCATAAAAAGGAGCATACACGGTAAGCTTCAACCTACTACTAGCTAACTCTTGCCAGGAATTTAACCCCTTAAGGACCAGCGACGTACCCTGTATGTCGCTGGCCTTTTTTTGGGACTTGATTGTTTTATAGTGCGGTCTTGCCACCAGCGTTGAGACTGCTCTATTCCACAAAGCCTGCTGGAGGGAGTGCATTAATAGCGTGTTCTTGCTAGACTTGTGCTATTATGTCCTGAAAAAACCCTTAACAACCAGTGACATACAGGGTACATTGTGGTCATTAAGGGGTTAAATAATGTGCACTAGATGATAGCTAGTAAGATCTAGAATAGTGTAGTACTGATCTCAGTATAAGAGAGTATCACAAGAGTAGCTATGTCATTTGTAATATCCCCTATCACATGGGCATGGGCCCTATACCCAGCAACAAGAGTAAACTACAATTAAATAAGCATCCGCATCTTAAATGTTAAATAGCACAATATGCATTAAATAACATAAAGGAATCCGGGCTGCAGCTAAATAAAGTAACTTTGGCACATATAAGAGAACGCTAACCAACATAGCATCTGTATAACCTATGGTGAATGTTCTGAGATCAGTTTCAGTTGCCACTGTAAAATATCACCAGTGTCCATAGACCCTCAAATAATAAACAAAACTCCTTATGAGATTCCTGTAAGAATGGATCCCCATAACAGCCATAGTCCAAACTCCTGAGAAGTTGTGTGGGAGCTTTCAATCCATGCCACAAAAATCCAGACCTGTCACTAAACTAACCAATGCCGCATCTGGGGTCGGCCTGAAGAGGAGTCAGTAAGAGAAAGTCATGTACTCGGCCGTGAAGTAGCAGGGACCGATCCACACTCCAACCCTGCACAGCCCGTCCTCTGAGGTCAGGAGCATCTAGCGTGTGACGAAACCTTTCCAAACCTGCATCAACAGTAAGTGCAAAATGGGACTTTCCATACCTCGGAAGTCCGGCAGGCAAACACAGATAGGTGATTTGCAGCTTGGAGTGAGCAGCCGAAATGCTCCTAGAGGTGACTACAGTGTCCGGTCTCTGTATGACCTGTAAATATGAAGTTGTTTCCTTCAGGGAAGGGGCCTCTCTATCACAATCAGCCTCTTGAGCACACGATGCAAGGCTATCATGAATGTTATAAACCGGAGGGCTCCGCAACCTAAATACCTCTCTAGAAAAGCAGTCCAAATCAAAATGATGATTTTCTTCTTTACAGGGTATACAATGTTCCGTGGTTACCTCAAACTCTTCAACCAATCAACATTTAAGAATTAGGTTCCCGGGGGGGGGGGGGGTGTATCTATGTACTTTACTTTTAAAGTAAGGTACATGGATACATCATACTTAAAATATAGTCAAAACTTGTCAGTACCTTGTTAACATTTTTTATCAGTAGTATCCACTTATACATATATGTATATGTAAGTGTGTGTGTGTGTATGTATGTGTGTGTATGTATGTATATGTATGTATATATATAGAAATATATACAAATTTTTGGGGAGTAGGATAATATAATTTATAGAAGATACACATGGGTGCAGACCCTGATGCACATATAAATTCACTATTTCAATAGAGAGAGACACGAAGAGGACACAGTAGTGTCCTCTCCAAAGAAAGACAGGGATTTCAGCACTCCAAAAAATGTTTACTCTTTAATAAGAGGTATAAAGTATTCAATTTATATATGTAAAAAATGGTGCTCCCCACCCCAGCGCAACCTGATCAGCGGCCGGGCCCCCTAAATCAAACCACACATAGATAGTTAATAAATGAATTTTATTACAAGTGCGAATAAAGATCAAGTGTTTCAAAATGTAAAAAACACATAGAAAAAGCTGGCCAGCTCACATTGGTTGCTAACAATGCAATGATAATAACCTTAAATATAGTTATAACAAAGTTATTTGGCAACACCCCAAGCCAGTGGGTAGCCCTGTGATAACACAGGAATCTGCTACCATGGATATAGGAGGGGATCCATGCAAAATAACTAAGAAGACAGCAACAAGTATTGGCAACACCTCTCTCAGAGGATAACCCAAACTGATTGGAAATATGTTATCATGAGGTAAGTACCTAAGGATCTATGCCTAATACTTCTAAATATAAGCTAAAAGTTACATGCAAGTTGTTATAACATATAAGGCTTATTTTACACTTTCGTACTAATGGACATCACCCTTACCAGAGGATAGCACCAATATGATAAAAGGTTACAGCTATCATAGTACACCATATACGGGATCTATGTCCATAAAATACTACTAGCGTAATCACAGCAAATATGAACCATAAACATAAGATGTATCAAGCAGGCAAAAAAGGGGAACATATTAGAGAGATACTTATATTTCATTGCAACATGTAGTAAAAAATTTTGCAAACAGAGATCACTCTGTTACTTGGTTTCCTAAGGAGTGTGTTCCATTTAGAAAGTTAGACTCGATAGTCCAAAGATACTTATCAAGTGACTCCTGGATATTCAGTTCTCCGTTACGTCCTTATATCATAGCCTGATCTGGATACAACAACTTGCTTCTTATGGGGATTCCCGGACTGTATTTCCAGCTAATATGGTTCCAAAGCTGTGTTTAACATTTGCATCGAGCAAACAAAGTGAAGCTTGATTCCCAGCTGTGCGATAGTGACGTTCCACGCCAACGGCCGTTTCACCCCCCATGTGACTTAGACGTCATTGGGGCTCCCTCAGGGCGTACTTTTTGCTTATATTTAGAAGTATTAGGCATAGATCCTCAGGTACTTACCTCATGATAACATATTTCCAATCAGTTTGGGTTATTCTCTGAGAGAGGTGTTGCCAATACTTGTTGCTGTCTTCTTAGTTATTTTGCATGGATCCCCTCCTATATCCATGGTAGCAGATTCCTGTGTAATCACAGGGCTACCCACTGGCTTGGTGTGCTGCCAAATAACTTTGTTATAACTATATTTAAGGTTATTATCATTGCATTGTTAGCAACCAATGTGAGCTGGCCAGCTTTTTCTATGTGTTTTTTACATTTTGAAACACTTGATCTTTATTCGCACTTGTAATAAAATTCATTTATTAACTATCTATGTGTGGTTTGATTTAGGGGGCCCGGCCGCTGATCAGGTTGCGCTGGGGTGGGGAGCACCATTTTTTACATATATAAATTGAATACTTTATACCTCTTATTAAAGAGTAAACATTTTTTGGAGTGCTGAAATCCCTGTCTTTCTTTGGAGAGGACACTACTGTGTCCTCTTCGTGTCTCTCTCTATTGAAATAGTGAAAATATATATATATATATATATATATATATATATATATATATAGTGACCTTGAGAAAAGCCCAGGTGTTGGCTGAAACGTCGGATATGCTCACTGCAATAAAATATTGAGTTGAAAGCTCAGTCTTCATAAATTAACTATTTGAATACAAGGACTTGGTGAATATATTTTTTGGAGTGCCTATTCCATTATATATATATATATATATTTCTTTTCTTTTCTTTTATTCTATTACTAACGTTTCATTACCAATAATGTGTTCCTGTCCATCTGCTAGATACATCTCTCTTACATTTCTTTATTCAAGCCTCTATTTCTGTTCAACAGCGACAGCTTGTGGTTAATTTGTAACAATACTACACTGTATCTACAAGTCTTGCAAACCATACAGAACATAGTGGAATACCTCCTTCACCAGTAGCTCTATTTCTGATGTTATTCAAATACTTTAGTTTGTCAACTATTTTGAAATGTCTTTCTACATGTTATGCAGATGTTGTACTTTATCTGTGGAAGATAAGAGTTTTGCTTGGTTTTATTGCGGTTTAATGATTAACTATCTGCAGGTCTTAATTTGTTTAACACCGTTTCTAGTGATACTTGATTTTGAAAGCTCCTTTATGTGTGTTGGAAGCATTCGCCGCACTGACGCTATTTTGCTGAGAGGTGACGTTTCCACATCTTATCCAATAGCCGTGCAGGCTATCCGGCTTGGCGCCAGTTGGAACGCGCTATTTGCTAAAAGGTGAAAACATTACTTCACAGCAAATGGCGTTCTGCCGTGGGCTGCCTGAGAAGCTCTGTGCGGCGAACGCTTCCAACAAATAAAGGAACTTTCAGAATTAAGTTTTTTATATTTCATGACTGAAAGTCCCCTTTATTTGTTCGAATTGTAAATCCTAGCGTTTCACAAACACTAGGATTTACAATCACTTTAAATATGTCTGAATACTTTTAGAGACCATACTATTCTGAGCGATGTATAAAACAGGGTAAGTCATCAAGTCTTAAAGGACATTAAAGTTATGAAAGTATATTGCAAGGTTGTTTTACTACACATTATTTATTGTATCCCCTTTTATATGTAATTAAGTTTATTTTATTTTATATTCATAGCTGGAAATGTACACTGTAGACTTCTCAAGGCTAACACTGCTTCATATATTTCTCTAATTGGCTTCAGAAGATAACTGCAAACAACTTTCACTTTAAACTAACTTAAAGACCCTGACTAGCTTTGTCTGCTTTCTATGATGAATTCAAAATACAAATAAATCAATAAATGAAAAGCCAGTCTTATTCATTGTAACCAATGTTTTTTCGGTTTCAAATAATGAGGTAATAAGAAGCCATAAATAAATTTAAAATGAAGGGAAAAAGATGGCCAAGACTGGATTTCCAGAGATCATTATAAGAAATGTCTGTTTTTTTTGCCTTTTTTAAGAGCATTGTATAAAATATGTTGTGGATTTTAACTAAAGTAAATAAATAAGTAGTTTTGTATATATTCAAAAATAAATAACTTTATTAACTCATTTAATGAGAATTTCAAGACACCTGGCAGTTTGTTAAAGAGACATGAAATCCCACATTTTTCTCTTTCATGATTTAGAAAGACCATGCAACTTTAAACAACTTTCCAATTTACTTCTATTATCTAACTTGCTACATT
This sequence comes from Bombina bombina, assembly GCF_027579735.1. NCBI lineage: Eukaryota > Metazoa > Chordata > Amphibia > Anura > Bombinatoridae > Bombina > Bombina bombina. The sequence goes on along the minus strand of NC_069500.1, from coordinate 734,589,850 downwards.
TTGTTGAAAAGCATATCGAAATAGGCTCAGTAGCTGCTGATTGGTGGATGCACATAGATACCTTGTGTCATTGGTTCAACCATGTGCATTGCTATTTCTTCAACAAAGTATATCTAAAGAACAAAGCAAATTAGATAACAAAAGTAAATTGGAATGTCATTTAAAATTGTATTTTCTATCTGATTAGTGAAAGAAAAATTTGGAGTTTCATGTCCCTTTAAGTCAAAATTTAATAATTTTAAACTTTTATAGCAAACCCTTTAAAATGAGCCCCATATGGCCAGGTAAATAATTAAAATAGATTTATTTTGCAATGATGATATAACAACCTCAAGGATATAAAACCATATCCCTTGATCATGTGAACATATAACTTATGTTCTAAAAGCAATGTGATATTGTTACTGATATTAAAACCTTTTAGGTTATGATGTTGCACAAGCATTATTTCATACAAGATCCTATATAGCTTAAACAACTCTTACTTTTTAACATAGATAATTTAATGGTGATACATTATTTTTTCATGTTAATCCATTTGAATATAAATTATCTAATTTTCTAAATCATTTTGCATCTAAGTACAGCAAATTCTATTGTCTGTCTTCCTTCATGTTTCCTATACCAACTATTCACTATCAAAAAACCTCAACTCCTTGAGATTAATCACTGAAATTGTGATTTCTATTGGATGCAGTCATTGAGCTTTTGGCCCATATTTATCAAGCTCCGTACGGAGCTTGAAGGGCCGTGTTTCTGGCGAGTCTTCAGACTCGCTAGAAACACAAGTTATGAAACAGCGGTCACAAAGACCGCTGCTCCATAACCTGTCCGCCTGCTCTGAGCAGGCGGACAGACATCGCCGGAAATCAACCCGATCGGGTTGATTGACACCACCTGCTGGCGGCCCATTGGCCGCGAGTCTGCAGGGGGCGGCGTTGCACCAGCAGCTCTTGTGAGCTGCTGGTGCAATGCTGAATACGGCAAGCGTATTGCTCGCCGTATTCAGCGAGGTCTGGCAGACCTGATCCGCACTTTCGGATCAGGTCCGCCAGACCTTGATAAATAGAGGCCTTTGTGTTGTTTCCCCACATAAAACATCAGACAACAGAGATTATGGACAGCAGTATATTTCAATAAGTAAAGTAACCTTTACCTTGGCTCTCTCTACAGTGACATTAACACCTTTTATTTATAACACTGTTGCCATAAACAGATTTATGGACAAGAGAATTCTGAACTGGAAAGTCCTGAAATTAACTATATTGGGTTTTTTTTATATTATAAAATGTATGTATTGTAAGATCTCTGAGGATCAGGATCTTGTAGTATTGATTTATTTTCCTGATTTCCTGTACTTCCTTGTATAGCCCTGAAGACTATATTGGCATATTACAACTAGTGATGTCGCGAACCTAAAATTTTGCATTGGCGAACGCAAACTTCCACAAAAGTTCGCGAACCGCCATAGACTTCAATAGGCAGGCGAATTTTAAAACCCACAGGCACTTTTTCTGGCCACAAAAGTGATTGAAAAGTTGTTTCAAGGGGACTAACACCTGGACTGTGGTATGCCGGAGGGGGATCCATGGCAAACTCCCATGGAAAATTACATAGTTGATGCAGAGTCTGTTTTTAATCCATAAAGGGCATAAATCACCTAACATTCCTAAATTGTTTGGAATAACGTGCTTTAAAACATCAGGTATGATGTTGTATCGTTCAGGTAGTGTAAGGTTTTTTTTTTTTTTTAAATGTACACTACTGTTTTAGCAGATATGAATTGCACTGGTGTGACACTGTGCCCTGGCAGGACCTGGAACGCACACGTGTGAGGGAAACTGACTGCTAATATTTCACAATAAAAAAGGGTTGTTTTTTTTAAATGTATGTACACTACTGTTTTAGCAGATATGACTTGCACTGGTGTGACACTGTGCCCTGGCAGGACCTGGAATGCACACGTGTGAAGTAAACTGACTGCTATTATTTCACAGTAAAAAAAGTTTTTTTTTTTTTTTTTTTAAATGTACACTACTGTTTTAGCAGATATGACTTGCACTGGTGTCACACTGTGCCCTGGCAGGACCTGAAACGCACACGTGTGAAGGAAACTGACTGCTATTATTTCAAATTAAAAAAAGTTTTTTTTTTTATTTTAAATGTACACTACTTTTTTTCCGCAGATATGACTTGCACTGGTGTCAGACTGTGCCCTGGCAGGACCTCAAACGCACACGTGTGAAGGAAAATGACTGCTATTATTTCAAATTAAAAAAAGTTTTTTTTTTTTTTTTAAATGTACACTACTGTTACACCAGATATGAGTGGTGGCACTGGGCAAGTGGGCACAGTATATGCTGTGAGCCTGAGCTGGCAGGCAGGATGCAATTAGATTACACAGGGAAAAAATAAAAAAAAAAGCAGACTGATGTTCTAGCCCTAAAAAGGGCTTTTTGGGGTGCTGTCCTTACAGCAGAGATCAGATGAGTCCTTCAGGACTGTAGTGGACACTGAATACACTAGCCTAGCTATCGATTTCCCTATTAAATCATCAGCAGCAGCTACACTGTCCCTCCTCTCACTAAGAATGCAGGCTCCGAATGAATCTAAAATGGATGCTGTCCAGGAGGTGGGAGGGTCTGGGAGGGAGTGTCTGCTGCTGATTGGCTGGAATGTGTCTTATGACTGTGAGCTACAGGGTCAAAGTTTACTCAATGATGACGAATAGAGGGCGGATCGAACATCGCATATGTTCGCTGTCCGCTGCGAACGCGAACATGCTATGTTCGCTGCAAACTATTTGCGGCAGAACTGTTCGCGACATCACTAATTACAACTAAAGTTTATTTTTTAAAAATGTAAAATCCAGTCTTGTATTATTGATTGTTAATGACCTTGTATAACTGTAGTGGTAGTTGTGCTAGAAGCAAGAATATAAATCTCTAAAGATTTAGGCAGATCTGTGTGTATCTTCAAAACCTTGTGATATATTCTGGATTAAAGGAGGTGTGCTCTATAAATTTTATATTACTGAAATGAATTAGTGGCTACGTGGAATTAGGAAAGATATGGGGCCCGATCCGATATGCAGCGTCGCCCGCAAAAGCCGGCGACGCCGGTTTTTGCACGTTTTTGGTTTCCTATATACAGCGCCGCATCTAAATGCGGCACGTATATTTCACCCGTCGCTCGCAATTTTTACTCCCATAAGCTAACATGGGACTGCGTCGTAAATCGGTATCCAATATCCAGCGCAATGCATTACGTGGCGAAAATGGAGAAATCTTACTCCATTTTCACCTCGCCATAAAATGCAGCCGTAGCAGGCCTTGCACTGAGTATGGGAGCACCGTAACTCCCTAAAATGCCTGGGAAAAAAAAACCTAACGCATGCGCAATGTCTATCTACCTGTCAACCGCAATCCCCCACCGCAATAACTAATAAAGTGTATTAACCCTAAACCGCCATAGCCCACACCGCAATAAACCTATTCTATTATTAACCCCTAAACCGCCATAGCCCACATAGCCTATTAAATCTATTAACCCCTAATCTGCCGCCGCTAACGTTGCTGCCACTATAATAAAGTTATTAACCCCTAAACCTAAGTCTAACCCTAAAACCCCCCTAACTTAATTATTATTTAAATAAATCTAAATAATAATACTATTATTAACTATTAAGTATTCCTATTTAAAACTAAATACTTACCTATAAAATAAACCCTAAGATAGCTACAATATAATTAATAATTACATTGTAGCTATTTTAGGATTTATTTTTATTTTACAGGCAACTTTGTATTTATTTTAATTAGGTACAATAGCTATTAAATAGTTAATAACTATTTAATAGCTACCTAGTTAAAATAATTACAAAATTACCTGTAAAATAAATCCTAACCTAAGTTACAAATACATCTAACACTACATTATCATTAAATAAATTAAATTAATTAACTACAATTAGCTAAAATTAAATACAATTAACTAAAATAAACTAAAGTACAAAAAAACAACACTAAATTACAGAAAAAAATTACAAGAAGTTTACACTAATTACACCTAATCTAATCCCCCTAATAAAATAAAAAAGCCCCCCAAAATAATAAAATGCCCTACCCTATACTAAATTACAAATAGCCCTTAAAAGGGCCTTTTGTGGGGCATTGCCCCAAAGTAATCAGCTCTTTTACCTGTAAAAAATGTTTACAATCCCCCCCCAACATTACAACCCACCACCCACACACCCCTACTCTAAAACCCACCCAATCCCCCCTTAAAAAACCTAAAACTACCCCATTGAAGATAACCCTACCTTGAGCCGTCTTCACCAGCCGGGCACAAGTGGTCATCCGATCCGGGCAGAAGTCTTCATCCGATGGGGCAGAAGAGAACATCCAGACCGGCAGAAGTCTTCATCCTATCCGGGCAGAAGAGGACATCCGGATCGGCAGAAGGCTTCATCCATGCGGCATCTTCTATCTTCTTCCATCCGACGAGGAGCGGCTCCGTCTTGAAGCATCCTTCTAGCACGACGACTACTCGACGAATGATGGTTCCTTTACATGACGTCATCCAAGATGGCGTCCCTCGAATTCCGATTGGCTGATAGGATTATATCAGCCAATCGGAATTAACGTAGGAAAAATCTGATTGGTTGATTTAATTTAATTTGATAGAAAGACGGCTCAAGGTAGGGTGATCTTCAATGGGGTAGTGTTAGGTTTTTTTAAGGGGGGATTGGGTGGGTTTTAGACTAGGGGTGGGTAGTAATGTTGGGGGGATTGTAATTTTTTTTTTTTACAGGTAAAAGAGCTGATTACTTTGGGGCAATGCCCCACAAAAGGCCCTTTTAAGGGCTATTTGTAATTTAGTATAGGGTAGGGCATTTTATTATTTTGGGGGGCTTTTTTATTTTATTAGGGGGCTTAGATTAGGTGTAATTAGTTTAAACTTCTTGTAATTTTTTTTCTCTGTAATTTAGTGTTTTGTTTTTTTTGTACTTTAGTTTATTTTAGTTAATTGTATTTAATTTTAGCTAATTGTAGTTAATTAATTTAATTTATTTAATGGTAGTGTTAGGTGTATTTGTAACTTAGGTTAGGATTTATTTTACAGGTAATTTTGTAATTATTTTAACTAGGTAGCTATTAAATAGTTATTAACTATTTAATAGCTATTGTACCTAGTTAAAATAAATACAAAGTTGCCTGTAAAATAAAAATAAATCCTAAAATAGCTACAATGTAATTATTAATTATATTGTAGCTATCTTAGGGTTTATTTAGTAAGTATTTAGTTTTAAATAGGAATACTTTAGTTAATAATAGTAATATTATTTAGATTTATTTAAATAATAATTAAGTTAGGGGGGTGTTAGGGTTAGACTTAGGTTTAGGGGTTAATAACTTTATTATAGTTGCGGCGATGTTGGCTGCGGCAGATTAGGGGTTAATAGATTTAATAGGCTATGTGGGCTATGGCGGTTTAGGGGTTAATACTAGAATATGTTTATTACGGTGTGGGCTATGGCGGTTCAAAGGTTAATACTAGAATAGGTTTATTGCGGTGTGGGCTATGGCGGTTTAGGGGTTAATACATTTATTATTAGGAGTGAGAGGGGGGATTGCGGATATAGGGGTATACGTGTCGGGCTTATTTTTGGGAGGCGTGTTAGACAGTTACGGGAGATTTAAAATTTTAGTTTGTTTTCTTAGGCGCCGGCAGTTTCTAAAGTACCGTAAGTCACTGGCGACTCCAGAAATTTGTAGTTACGCTCATTTCTGGACATCGCTAGTTTATCAGACTTATGGCACTTTAGGAACTGCCGGCGGGGTATATGTAATACCCCGATGTGCGAGGTGAAATTACAGGCGGCGCGGGTTCCCTCGCTTGCGCTGAAACCTGCGCCGTATATAGGATTGCGCCCATGGTGTCTAATGACTGGAAGGTTTTGTTCCTGAAGTGTTTAGTAGTGGTCATTGTCAGCTGTACATAATATTGTGTCTGTTAGTGTTTAGTAGTGGTTAGTGGCAGCTGTTCATAATATTGTGTGTGTCAGCATTTAGTAGTGGTCAGTGGCAGCTGCACATATTATGTGTCCCCGTGTTTAGTTGTTGCGAGTGGCAGCTGTATATAATATTGTGTGTGTGTGTAAGTTTTTAGTAGTGGTCAGTGGCAGCTGTACATAATATTGTTTGTGTTTCAGTGTTTAGTAGTGGTCAGTGGCAGCTGTATATAATATTGTGAGTGTGTAAGTGCTTAGTAGTGGTCAGTGGCAGCTGTACATAATGTGTGTGAGTGTTTAGCAGTGGTCAATGGCAGCTGTTTATAATATTGTGTGTGTGTTTAGTAGTGGTCAGTGTTTAGCAGTGGTGGGAGGCATTTATGTATGTAGAGTTTGTACAGTAGAAATAAGCACTTGGGCATTGTTACTGTGTGTTGCCTTTTGTTTTTCTGTAATGAGTGATTTTGTTTTCTAGTAGTTGGGTTATTTGTGTCTCGGTCAAACAGTAGTTCAGGCATTTTATTGATTTGTGAGCAGGGTGTTGCTTCAGCTCACATTAAGTGTATGTGCTCTTGTTTCAATAATGTGTTTTTTGTGTTTTTTTTCCTTCCTTGATTTCTAGCCATGGAACACGATGTGCTGGGGAAGTGTCTGCTGTTGCCAGTAATAGTGTCTGTGGAGCAGGAATTGCTTACAATTCAAAGATTGGAGGTAAAAAGAACATTGTATAAGCTGAAGTGGGAAGAAAGGCAATGCAGAGTGTGTTTCTTCATATCTGTAGAGGAGAAAAATGGTCTCCAAGTTTTATCACATTTGGTTATCATAATAAATGTTTAGGTTCCTCATTGAAAATGATAAACAAGGGTGATGATTGAAAATGTTAGGATAGCACAGTGTTAGGGTTAAGGTTACCAGCAAAACTATACTACAAAGTCTTTATAACAATATGTCTTCCAGAAAAAAGGTCTTAAACCTGCAACATCTTTACTGTGTATCATTTAAAGAGACATTTAACACTAAAAGTATTTTATGTACCTCCCTCTAATTTATGAGTGCTGCTATTTTGGAAGTATCTGATGGAGACTTGCTGCACATGTGCAAACACATCAGCACTGGAAAGCATTGAAAGTTGGATTTCCACATGGTGGCACCCATGACTAGAGGGAGGTGGGAAATATCCTCAATACTATATTATTTTATTATTATTCTTTTCTTTCCAATGGCATGGAAAGTCCACAAATCCATTCTAATTACTAGTGGGAATTCAACTCCTGGCCACCAGGAGGAGGCAAAGAACACTCCAGCAAAGGTTTAAGTATCCTCCCACTTCCCACAATCCCCCAGTTATTCTTTGCCTTTGTACATCAGGAGGTGTGCGAAGATGGTGTTTGAAAATATTTAATCCTTTAATGGGTAGTTTCCCTGCAAGCAAGGATTGTGGCAATGCTGTGTCCACATAATCCTCTGTAGTAAGAGTTGTGGTGGCTTTTAGCAGTTGGAAGTAGGTGGGGTAGTCCTTGCTTTTCTTCCAACATTTATGCTAACCCCTATATAGAAAATCAGGGATAGTTACTCTGCTTTTCTTTTTCTTCAGGTCCCTGTCAGAGGTCAGCTGAGTCTGTCATACCTGAGAAGCTGTTCCTGCCCGGCAGCTATGTTCCACAGGTAAGTGCTTTTTACCTTCTAGGTTAGGATATGGCACTTTTGGGGGTTAATATCCCTCTTGGTGGAAGTCTGGGGATAATATCTCTTCATATTGGGGATAATATTTTGGGCAGCAGGTCCAGGGCACTTTTCTGCTTGGGAGATTTAAAGCAGCGGTCACCAACCAGTGGTCCGTGGACCACCAATGGTCCACGAGAAGATGGTGGTGGTCCGTGACACCATCAAGCAGGAATTAATCTCCTCTGATGGTGTCACCCCTGTCGCGCCGCAACTCCTTCCTGGCTGGACACCAGTGAAAACCGACAGAGAGGTTAAATTACAATCTCCCTATGCACGTTGCGTAGTACTGCGCAACTTGTGTAGCTAGATTGAATTTTTAACTCCTCCCGCCCGGTGTGCTGCTCAAAGGATGCTTCCATTCTAAAACCAGCAGAGCTTGGTATAGTCTTGGCTTGAAATAGTGGAATTAAATTATATAAAAAAAGAAAATCTTAAAAACAAAATTCTTATATTTCATTTATTTTCTTCTCTTTACCTGTCTCTTTGTAGTCGTTTTCTTAATTCCTTCAGATGGACTTGAATCACTTTTTGTGATCCTCTCGTCCATCTTCTTTTTTTTTTTTTATCATTAAATATTAATTATTTTTCATTCTATTAATTTTCCCGTCCACAAAGCCATTCCACCTGAATTCCAGTAATTACCATCCAGCAGATCAGCCATATCCCACCAGTATTATAGTAATTGCCAGTAACATCAGTCGTGGTTAGCTCACATCCATATTGAGAGCTTTCTGATATAAATTTTTTTTTTTTTTTTTTTTACAATGTTGTGATTTTATTTGGTTTATATTATATTTCAAGCTCTAGCAAATAGTTCCACAACTCTGTTGATATTACTTTTTTAAACTATGTATTATACGTATCATGCCACAAAACTAACTATAATACAATACTTAATATAATAATTATTGGTACTACTATACAATAAAATTATAATGTGTACAATATAAATAATATAGCTTTATAATTGTAGGTACAAATAAAACATATTTGCACATCTGACACACCCCAAGGCAGAACATAGAGTGATCTGAGATGTCATCGCAGAAAATGCAGCATGTCTGCAGAAAGAACAGCAACTGTTAGCACTTTATCTTTTCAGTGCTGCTCCACATTAGGCTGTTCTTTTTAAACAGAGCTGTTCTCTGGCTGCATTGTATAAGTTTTCCTTAACACAGTGCATCCAGAACAAAGTGCTGTTTGAACAGTCAAATATGCAGTAGTGCTGTTTTCCTCTGAATGTAAGAGGTTCGTATTAGCAATGCACCTTTTTAATTACTACATTTCTATGTTAGACTAAGAGAAAAGGAAACAAATTAATTCAAGAGACATTTTACAATTACTTTTTATGTCTGCAGCTAATTTGTAATGCAATTTTCAACTACTGCACTAGATTATACAACTTTAAATATTGCTTTATTCTTCAGTTAACCAACACATTGCAATTGATCTGGTGCTTTAGTGTAACTGACAAATTTACAATTTTATTTTATTTAAAAGTGACCTGCAGAAAATTTTTCACTAAAACAATTTCATCGCAGAAAATGAAAAAAAGTTCTGTCTCTGGGCTGACACAGAGGAGATAAATTACATAAATCTACACACACATTTTTACTGATATGAATGGAGCAAATAAGAGCAAATTTAGCTCCTCTTGTGATTAAAGTATCTATTTTCCATTTACTTGTCCAGTGTCAGAGGCAGGCTTCCACATCTCTGATAATAGTACAAGTAAACTGGCAGCTTCTGTAGTGAGGTGTATGTCAGCTCCATGGCTGAAGAACGATAAACTCAATGGGACTATTTTTTTTTAATTTTTTTTATATTTTTTTTTTTTTTTTTTTTTTTATATATCTTCTAGATAGGGAATTTTTTTTTTTTTTTTTTTTTTATTGAGGTACTAATGGCAAGAATACAAGTAAAATAAGCATACAAGACATCTTACAATACAGTTCAAAATGTAAAGTGTACAATCCAACTGATATATGTAACATTACATCTTGGCAATTTATCCCATAAACAATTAACAGTTTTAAACGTCAGAGCTAATACCGAATGCCATATCAAAAGAACACCTTCCATATTAAACTAAGGAGGCCACTCTTGGACCTAGGTTAAGAAAATGTATAGGGGAAGGTTTACTGAAGTAAGGAGACCACTCTTGGGTCCCATTATGAAGACCTCAAGTTTTATATTTTATAGTCTTATAATAAAGCCGTTAAAATAGACAACTTAATAAAAATAAAGTTAATATGTTGAACATTACAACCATTAAAATAAGCATAAGTGGAAACATGGAGTGGTGAAAGGGCAACAAAGAAATAAAGCCACAAGCAAATCTAAAGCCACTATCAGATCACATCGCACAACAATATACGTGGCAGTATACGGGGACATACCCAGAGGAAAAGGCATAAACACTAGGGTGGATGTTCAAAATGGAGATGTGCTGTATACCCTTGCTAGAAGGTTTAAAGGGAGCTCCTTGTATCCTATATAGGAACTGCTAGCAGAGAGGATGGTAAGGTAATTAAAGATTTAGTGACTGAAAGGTACTCTCCAATCACGCCAATACATACTCGGGTTCCCACACAGGGAGATTTTATACATATGAAATATCTAATTGGGGAGATTGTTATGAGCACTAGGCTAGAAGGGAATACCATGACCAAGGGGCACAAAGTTACAAATTATTAATAGTTAATATGCAAAAGCTTAATGTACTATGTATACATGATAGATAGTGGAGTTTGCTCTTATAACTGCCTTAATGGGGTAACCTTGACTTAGTTTTTAATATGTGGTGAATTGGTTGTGGCATCCTAGTAAACCTACCTTCCTGGCATAAAATGAAAACTTAGGTAGCTCCATTACTACAAAGTGCATCACAATGGTGAGACATATAATCTATCACAATCACAAAATAAAATAACTATTCCAATATTCTAGCATATCAGTTAAGAAAATTGGGGTCAATTTAGAAGTGAGAAATACCAGGCTATTATAAAATGCAGTAATTATCGAGCATGATAATAATACTCATACACAGTGATATATCACCTCATTCTGTATCAGTCAGTCTCAAGTATATTTTACATTTTGTGCCCTCAGGGAAACTCCGGAATAGTGTCCATCATATGAGGGAAAATCTAAATGGATTATGGTAGAAGGCAATGTCCATTCCCATGTCGTGGGTGAAGTGGGTATTGACATGAGAAAGTCCACCTATAGTTCCTAACTTTCAACCAATTCCAGACCTTGGAGAGGGAGAGCCTTGCTTTGTGCTGTACATTTTCAGCCGTTGTACTAGTATCTCTACAGCACAGCGTCTCTTGTTGCTAATCGAGGTCTCCATGCGGTAACCTACCGGGTTTAATCCTTGCTCACAGATTTGTGTCGGGTAGTGTGGGAATAGTATAGAACGCTTCTTTTGCCTATTAGATGAAGATGCTCGTCTTCCAGCACATTGCTTTGCCTGTTGGGACAAGTGATGCAGAACCCTGTGAAGGCCAGCTCTACGGCGATTTCTTCTGTTAAATGATTTCCGCCTCGATGTCTGTCTGTTTGCGGGTAAGGAAGGTGCAGGAATTCCAATGCCCCCCAGGCGTGGCAGGAGCCTCGCTCCCCTAGCTGTCTTCAGACTACCGGAGGTAGGTTTTGGGGAGACCGGTAATACCGGAGGGGATTTAGATATCAAGTCTTTTAGGAAAGCTCCCCATATAGGAATAAGCCCATCCTCGGTTATCTCTGCTTTGTTGGGGTTGTACAGGGCTCCAGTGTTTTGATCCGGGATCTGGTGGGTGGCGTGAGTGGGTGATCCCAGTTTAATGCTAGAGGGAGAAGTGGCCATAAGACTTGTCAGTGTGGTCGTGCAGTAACCCTGCTTACCGCCATCAGCATGTATCACACTGCGAGCATCCGAGTTTAGATCACAAATCAGCACCTTCCTAGTGAGCGGTCTGTTAGTAACGGCACATGGCTGCTGTTTGTGTGACACTTGGGGACTTAGGAGTCGGGGCCCCAAGACTCCATCAACCCCCCTTAAATTGCAGGTAGAATGTTCCTCTGGATCGTTAGCTTGGTCAGTCAGCCGGATAGTGCCAAAAGCCTTTCTAATCGTATGCAATAAAGAGTTATGGTGTTGATCCAGTAAATATATCAGCTCAGACAATAGCATTGCACCTGTCTCCATATTCCAATTCTTCCTCTAGTTGCGGTTGTATCTAGCAAGATAGTGGACAGTTTTTATCCTATTACAGGATATCGTAACCCCAGAATTTGGGGGGGGGGGAATAATTTGCGGCAGCCCCAGACCTATGTTACACTCCCCACACAGGACTCAACTTAAAATATCTGTTCGTTGTTGCGTCTTGCAGGCTGCAAAATGGCTACCAGGCCTGTGGAGAAGCAGATGACATAGCTGTCTCAAGGAGCATAGGCAGGAACTTCGTCAATTCATCCGCTCTCAGCTGCTATCAATTCTCAGTTAATTAATCTCACACAGAATCGTGAAAATATTGGGTTTTGAAGAAATATAACTAGTAAAAAATCTTCTAAACTTTAGGAGCTTCACTGAGACGCATCCTACCGCATTGAGATCAGGCTCCGCCCCCCTTTTTTTTTTAATATATTTTTTATTGAGGTTGAAAATCAAAAACTATACAGGATTGCCTTATGAAAAGCCAAAGTGAAACAGAATATAGCAATTAACAATATTGTTATTAAGATATTCCTTGGTATAATGTTATCATAGTATAATACAGCATATCTGGCAATATTAAACACTGACAAACCTCAATTTTTAATTATGTGGGAGATTTAGTTTCCCCTTAAACATTTTTTTAACTAAAAGTCAAATATAGATTCCCCGAATTACAAACAGTGGCCTGTTTTGGACCACCAGGTATATATACTAGACAGTAGGGGGGAAGCTTTAGGGGAAACAACAAAAGGGTCACTCTTGGAAACTCACAAATGATTTATTTAAATAGTGACTGTAAAGCCTGGATCAAATATATAGCACGTGGCAGAGGTCTCTGGTGAAATCCATATTAAAAAACAAAATATTCAAGAAGGACCTAATATCCAACCAAAATAATTAAGCCCTATTAAGATATGCTTGTTTTAGATATGGTATGTAGATCCGGCTTACTTATAATATTGAGTAAGTTATGCTGACCATTCTTGCTAAGGTAGGTGAAAAAAGTGAGGTCAGCACTATGATAAAGAGTAAGAATTACGGTTAAAAGTAATAAGGGTTGCGGTATAGGCGAGAAAAACCGTGCAAGCAGTCCTGATCTAGAAGGCCGATTATGTGGTGGTGGGGGGAGGAGGTGGTCGTTCAAATGTGGCAGGTGATACATGCTTACTAAAAATACACAGCGCATTATTTTAATGGATGTGGGAGAGGATAGTAGTTCAAAAACTTTAAACCAAACATCAGTGTTACAGTAGTGCTTAATGTAGGCACCATCTATATAGGTGATATAATGGTGATGAATCAATTTCAATATGTGAAAAGGAACAAAGTAGAGGGTTGTTATAAAATAAATGTACAGTTGGTCAATGAAACGCCTGTACCACACTATCTCCCGCCTGAAGGGGTTCCGCTCTCCAAAGACGTGGGAGAGCTCCCACCACCCCATAAAGAGGTTAGCGTAGGAGGGGGCAAATTTGGCCCCCATCGCCGTCCCACGCCTTTAGAGAAAGAATTTCCCCTCAAACAGGAAATAGTTGTGGGTTTGCCCCCTCCTACGCTAACCTCTTTATGGGGTGGTGGGCGCTCTCCCACATCTTTGGAGAGCGGAACCCCTTCAGGCAGGAGATAGTGTGGTACAGGCGTTTCATTGACGATCTCCTTTTCATTTGGGAGGGTTCCCTATATGATCTGGAGAAGTTCGTGGAGGGATTGAACTACAACACTGTAGGTATCAGTTTTACCTCTGAGATACAAGAACACAGAGTAAACTTTTTGGATATTACGTTAAAGGGAACAGTAGGTCACAAGATCACCACAGAGACCTATCGTAAACCAATTACAGGCAACTCTTTACTGCACGCCTCAAGTTGTCACCCGACAGGGGTGTAGCAAGAGGGCAGTTCATCCGCTTAAAAAGGAATTGCACCAGTTATAGCACATATGAGAAACAAGCAGATGAACTGTCAGACTTTTGGAGAGAGGATATCCAAGGTCAATCATTACCAAAGAGAGAAATTCTGTCGCGAAGGTCAGCAGAGTTGATCTTCTGAAACAGAAAAGGGACTAAAGAGAAAGCTGATAGAAAATCACATTTTTGACAGAGTACTCTCAGCAGTACACCCAGATATGCCAGATAATTAGGAACAATTATCAGCTATTGTTAGCTGATGATGCTCTTAAAGAAACAGTAACTGAAGGCATCAGATGCACTTACAAAAGAAATAAAACGATAGGCAATATGATTGCACCTACGAGACTAAGGAAAGAACAGACAGATGGGTCTTCATGGTTAAGACTTAAAGGGACAGTCTAGGCCAAAATAAACTTTCATGATTCAGATAGAGCATGTAATTTTAAACAATATTCCAATTTACTTTTATCACCAATTTTGCTTTGTTCTCTTGGTATTCTTAGTTGAAAGCTTAACCTAGGAGGTTCATATGCTATTTTCTTAGACCTTGAAGCCCACCTCTTTCAGATTGCATTTTAACAGTTTTTCACCACTAGAGGGTGTTAGTTCACGTATTTCATATAGATAACACTGTGTTCGTGCACGTGACGTTATCTGGGAGCAGGCACTGATTGGTTAGACTGCAAGTCTATCAAAAGAACTGAAAAAAGGGTCAGTTTGCAGAGACTTAGATACAAGATAATCACAGAGGTTAAAAGTATATTATTATAACTGTGTTGGTTATGCAAAACTGGGGAATGGGTAATAAAGGGATTATCTTTTAAAACAATAAAAATTCTGGTGTAGACTGTCCCTTTAATGGTACCTTTTTAGGTGCAATCATCTTTCCTGCAAAGCCTGTGAAAGAGTAACCATAGGGGATACTTTTAGTTCCCTGGTCACAGGAGAAAACTTTCAAAAGAAATTGTGCCTGAATTGCAGGTCAACCTTTGTAGTGTATCTGATCTCATGTACCCACTGTGCCCTCCAATATGTAGGCCTCACGACGAGGGAGGCTAGGTTCAGGTTCAAAGAACACTTGGAGGACATAAAAGCTGGTGTTCTAACAACTCCATTAATTAACCATTTTTCAATCATTCACAATAAAGATAATACATTTTTTTCTTGGACCATTATAGAGAGAGTACCTATTCAGACCAGAGGGGGGGGGGATAAGACCCTAAAATTGGGCGAAAGAGAGGCCTTCTGGATATTTCGTTTAAAAACGAGGATTCCAGATGGCCTCAATTCGGAATTCGATCTAATAAACTTTTGGTAATTCATATAATATCATTGTCAGGTGTCCACTGACTAACCAATTACATTTTTGCTTCCCCCCCATCCCCTCCTTCTCCTTCCCCCCATTTAACAATTTTTTTTTTTAACATTTCATTAATTATTCAATACCTCAATAATTTAATATTTCAATACTTTAATATTTCAAAACTTCTTTATTTAAAAACATAGTTAGAGCTCGGGACTAGCCTAGTTAATGGGTAGATATATAGATAAGGTGACATTATTTCCCAATAGGCTAAGAGTGTCAAATCCCTTACTAGGACCCCAACACCTGTGACTATTTCAGTACTCAACCAGTTAATAATAAGGGTTAATTTTATTGAATGCAATTTACCCTGTGTTGGCATGATTTGAGGTGCAGGGGTTCATAGTCCCTAGGTTGTGGTTTGCAATTAGTAGCTCTTCACTAGTTGATCAGGTAGTTCCTGTTGGTTTATTCTAACCAACATATACGAGGTGGCAAAACACTAGATCTGTATTGTGCAGATACTCCTCACACGTTACTTTGTTTACAAACATCACACGTAATATATGGGAGGGTACAGCAAGCATAGCGGTCCAATTGGACAGAGTGTAAAATTCATCCAGAGCTAAGCGCTGTGAGACTTGCATGTTGATAGGCTATAACGAACGATATTCGTCCAATAGGAACACTTTTGAACAGTAACCTATGCCGATCAAATGCAAGCCTCACAGCGCAATGCAGTTAATTTCTGCAGAGTTAAAAGGTAAGCCCTACCTGCTAAGAAGCAGGATATTCTCACTATATTAGCGCATATCGCAGATGGTCATTATAACTTTATATAGCGATTTGGGTTTTATCTGAGGACACGGCAACCAATGTTACAATAGTGTAATCTGCCAAAGTGATTTTAAACATGTATACACGCCATCTTACATTTAACAAATAAGAGCTTATTAATGAATCTATAGAGTTTGTGTGTGGAATTTTTAGTTTGAACATTGATATGCAAAATGGATTCTTCAGTTTATAAGCTGTAAATGTGAACCGTAGATACTCTGGTGTAACTAAATGAGTGTTTAATTGAATGAAGCTGGAAGAAAAGGAGTGTGAGTCCCTGAACCAATAGAAACACAGATGAGGGTTTTTAAAGTTGTGAACTGTTAAGCAGTTTTAAGCAGACTAGGAGTAAGGCAGTAGCCGAAACCAGTCAGCCTTTTGTTCATTTGTTTGATGGTTTATATTTTTTGGTGTGTTCTTACCCGGGGTTGATATACCCTTTGTATTTCAATAAAGTTTATTATTTTATCACTATACCTGGTGCTCCTGTTACACATTTTTTGAAGTCCATTGTTAAAGTAGTATATATATGTATATAAATATAAAGCTTAGAACAAACAACAACAAATATCTTCCTTAAAGGGCCACTGTAAGTAAATATTTTCTATGCCTGTTACTAACCAACTACCCCAAATACGCTTTTTATCAATATCATTTCATTAACATATCTCTACCGTATATCAGAAATCTTGTCTGCAAATTTAATTGTTTTCCAAACCCACTCTGTGGGTATCCTTTGCTCTGTACCAATCCGTTTACAATACCTAGGTTTCAAAATGGCGCTTTAAACACAAAGTTATTGGTTTAAGTATTTTGAACATGCAGTGCTGAAAATAGTGGGCAGGATAACGTGACATCATCGGCGAATAAAAGATATAACTTTTAGAACGTTATGAAACTTCGTTTTGGAGAAAATATAGGTCAGTAGGTTTTAATTAATGTTTATTAACTTTAATATATTAGTTGTTTAGCTTAAAAATTATAACAGAAAGTAATCCTTTAATATCAAGACAAGGGGACTCTGCTAGCAAACCTAGGCACAATCAGATGTCTTAAACATCAGGGACCCTGGATCTGAGTCTAAATAAAGGCTTCTGGGTAACATTAAACCGTATCAGTGACTGGCCAGCCAGTTACCGCAACAGAGGTCTCAGTGTTCAACCCATATCTGCTTTCTCAAACAGGGAAGCTGAATAGTGCAAGTTCTTATCTTTAAATGTAGTGGCCTATGACAAAAAATAACATAACACAGATTAAATTAGATTGATGTTATATATAGTGGGAACATTTGGATAACCATACATACAATAGACAGCAATATGCCTTACCAACATATATCCACTAAGCCTAAAAGTACACTCAAAGCACAAAACGCAGATTAGTATATATATTATAAACAGTGACAGTCATCAAGGACCTTCTTTGAACATTAGCTTTAGTCAGCAGGAGACAGTAGAGAAAAATATATAAATACCTAGTTGTGACCTGCATATATAGAAGTACAACATGTGTCTGTGTAGAGCAGCACGATAAATGTTTAAGTGGGAATCTTGAAGCAGACCCAAAGTAATATAGTAAGCTAAGCCAAACGTGTACAAAAATATAGTGTGTATGGAGTATAATTGAACCTCTACTTCCCTCCGGTGGTAGAAAATGGTAATTACAACTTCCAGCAAAAGATATAAATTTAAGTCTAAATTCCGTAATGTGGTATATTTCTCCTACATTGGTGTATCCGGTCCACGGCTTCATCCTTACTTGTGGGGATATTCTCATTCCCTACAGGAAATGGCAAAGAGAGCACACAGCAAAGCTGTCCATATAGCCCCCCCTCTAGCTCCGCCCCCCAGTCATTCTCTTTGCCGCTCTGAACAAGTAGCATCTCCACAGGGATGGTAAAGAGTATGTGGTGTTAGTTGTAGTTTTTATTTCTTCTATCAAGAGTTTGTTATTTTAAAATAGTGCCGGTTTGTACTATTTACTCTACAACAGAAATTGATGAAGATTTCTGTTAAAAGAGGGGTATGATTTTAGCACTAGTAACTAAAATCCATTGCTGTTCCCACGCAGGACTGTTGAAACCAGAGAACTTCAGTTGGGGGGAACAGTTTGCAGGCTTATCTGCTTAAGGTATGATCAGTCATTTTCTCTTGTTAAGTGTATTCAGTCCACGGGTCATCCATTACTTATGGAATATATTCCCTTCCCAACAGGAAGTTGCAAGAGGATCACCCAAGCAGAGCTGCTATATAGCTCCTCCCCTCACATGTCATATCCAGTCATTCTCTTGCAACCCTCAACATAGGAGGTCGTGAGAGGAGTGTGGTGTTTTTATACTTAATTATTTCTTCAATCAAAAGTTTGTTATTTTTAAATGGCACCGGAGTGTGCTGTTTTTTTCTCAGGCAGTATTTAGAAGAAGAAATCTGCCTGCGTTTTTCTATGATCTTAGCAGAAGTAACTAAGATCCACTGGCTGTTCTCGCACATTCTGAGGAGTGAGGTAACTTCAGAAAGGGAATAGCGTGCGGGGTCTCCTGCAAATGAGGTATGTGCATTAAAATATTTTTCTAAGGAATGGAATTGACTAAGAAAATACTGCTGATACCGAAGTAATGTAAGTACAGCCTTAAATGCGGTGGTAGCGACTGGTATCAGGCTGATTAAATGTATGTGCAGTAATGTAATTTTCTAAGGAATGGATTTTGACTAAGAAAATGCTGCTAATACTGAAAGTAATGTAATGAGCCTTAACTGCAGTAGAAGCGACTGGTAGCAGGCTTATAAATAACAATACATACTCTTTAAAAAGGGATCTTAAAAACGTTTACTGGCATGTTTAATCGTTTTTGTGAGGTACATTGGTGATAAAACTTATAGGGGCATGAATTTTTCCACATGGCTGACTTATATTTCTGCATAGAAACAGTTAACTGAGGTTTCCCACTGCTGTAATAATGAGTGGGAGGGGCCTATTTTAGCGCTTTTTTGCGCAGTAAAAATTCAGTCACAGTCTTCCTGCTTCTTCCTGCATGACCCAGGACGTCTCTAGAGAGCTCAGAGGTTTTCAAAAGTCATTTTGAGGGAGTGTGTTTGACTGTGTTAAAAACGTTTATTTGCATATTGATTATCCGTTTTTGGGTATTAAGGGGTTAATCATCCATTTGCTAGTGGGTGCAATGCTCTGCTAAACTAATATATTTACTGTGAAAATTTGGTTGCTATAACAGATTTGGTTCATTGTTATTTCAACTGTGACAGTTTTTTTGTGCTTCTTAAAGGCGCAGTAGCGTTTTTTTATATTGCTTGTAAATTTATTTGAAAGCATTTTCCAAGCTTGCTAGTCTCATTGCTAGTCTGTTTAAACATGTCTGACACAGATTAATCTGTTTGTTCACTATGTTTGAAGGCCAATGTGGAGCCCCATAGAAATATGTGTACTAAATGTATTGATGTCACTTTAAATAATAAAAGTCAGTCTTTATCTGTAAAGGAATTATCACCAGACAACGAGGGGGAAGTTATGCCGACTAACTCTCCTCACGTGTCAGTACCTTCGCCTCCCGCTCAGGAGGTGCGTGAGATTGTGGCGCCAAGTACATCAGTGACGCCCATACAAATCACGTTAGAAGACATGGCTACTATTATGAATAATACCCTGACAGAAGTGTTATCTAAATTGCCAGTATTAAGAGGCAAGCGCGATAGCTCTGGGATAAGGACAGAGGGCGCTGGTGATATGAGAGCCATGTCTGATACTGCGTCACAGTTTGCAGAACATGAGGACGGAGAGCTTCATTCTGTGGGTGACGGATCTGATCCGGGGAAGCCGGATTCAGAGATCTCTAATTTTAAATTTAAGCTTGAGAACCTCCGTGTATTGCTTGGAGAGGTTTTAGCGGCTCTGAATGACTGTAACACAGTTGCAATTCCAGAGAAAATGTGTAGGCTGGATAGATACTATGCGG
Organism: Bombina bombina; assembly: GCF_027579735.1. NCBI lineage: Eukaryota > Metazoa > Chordata > Amphibia > Anura > Bombinatoridae > Bombina > Bombina bombina. Next base: position 734,569,895 of record NC_069500.1, on the reverse strand, counting down.
TGCCGGTGTGTACTGACGTTTTTCCTATACCTAAAAGGCTTACAGAAATTATTAGCAAGGAGTGGGATAGACCCGGTGTGCCCTTTTCCTCACCTCCTATATTTAGGAAAATGTTTCCAATAGACGCCACTACACGGGACTTATGGCAGACGGTCCCTAAGGTGGAGGGAGCAGTTTCTACTTTAGCTAAGCGTACCACTATCCCGGTGGAGGATAGTTGTGCTTTTTCGGATCCAATGGATAAAAAATTAGGTTACCTTAAGAAAATGTTTGTTCAACAAGGTTTTATCTTACAGCCCCTTGCATGCATTGCGCCTGTCACTGCTGCTGCGGCATTCTGGTTTGAGTCTCTAGAAGAGGCCATTCGCACAGCTCCATTGGATGAAATTATGGACAAGCTTAAAGCACTTAAGCTAGCTAATGCATTTGTTTCTGATGCCATTGTACATTTAACTAAACTAACGGCTAAGAACTCCGGATTTGCCATCCAGGCGCGCAGAGCGCTATGGCTTAAATCCTGGTCAGCTGACGTGACTTCTAAATCTAAATTGCTTAATATTCCTTTCAAAGGGCAGACCTTATTCGGGCCCGGTTTGAAAGAAATTATCGCTGACATTACTGGAGGTAAGGGTCATACTCTTCCTCAGGACAGGGCCAAATCAAAGGCCAAACAGTCTAATTTTCGTGCCTTTCGAAACTTCAAGGCAGGAGCAGCATCAACTTCCTCCGCTCCAAAACAGGAAGGAACTGTTGCTCGTTACAGACAGGCCTGGAAAACTAACCAGTCCTGGAACAAGGGCAAGCAGGCCAGGAAACCTACTACTGCCCCTAAGACAGCATGAAGAGAGGGCCCCCTATCCGGAAACGGATCTAGTGGGGGGCAGACTTTCTCTCTTCGCCCAGGCGTGGGCAAGAGATGTCCAGGATCCCTGGGCATTGGAGATTATATCTCAGGGATATCTTCTGGACTTCAAAGCTTCTCCTCCACAAGGGAGATTTCATCTTTCAAGGTTATCAGCAAACCAAATAAAGAAAAAGGCATTTCTACGCTGTGTACAAGACCTCATAGTAATGGGGGTGATCCACCCAGTTCCGTGGACGGAACAAGGGCAAGGATTTTACTCAAATCTGTTTGTGGTTCCCAAGAAAGAGGGAACCTTCAGACCAATCTTGGACCTAAAAATCTTAAACAAATTCCTAAGAGTTCCATCATTCAAAATGGAAACTATTCGAACCATCCTACCCATGATCCAAGAGGGTCAGTATATGACCACAGTGGACTTAAAGGATGCCTACCTTCACATACCGATTCACAAAGATCATTATTGGTACCTAAGATTTGCCTTTCTAGACAGGCATTACCAGTTTGTAGCTCTTCCCTTCGGGTTAGCTACGGCCCCGAGAATTTTTACAAAAGTTCTGGGCTCACTTCTGGCGGTGCTAAGACCGCGAGGTATAGCGGTGGCTCCGTACCTAGACGACATTCTGATACAAGCGTCAAGTTTTCAAATTGCCAAGTCTCATACAGAGATAGTTCTGGCATTTCTGAGGTCACATGGGTGGAAGGTGAACGTGGAAAAGAGTTCTCTATTACCACTCACAAGGGTTCCCTTCCTAGGGACTCTTATAGATTCTGTAGAGATGAGATGAAAATTTACCTGACTGAGTCCAGGTTATCAAAACTTCTAAATGCTTGCCGTGTCCTTCATTCCATTCCACGCCCGTCAGTAGCTCAGTGCATGGAAGTAATCAGCTTAATGGTAGCGGCAATGGACATAGTACCATTTGCGCGCCTGCATCTCAGACCGCTGCAATTATGCATGCTTAGTCAGTGGAATGGGGATTACTCAGATTTGTCCCCTCTACTAAATCTGGATCAAGAGACCAGAGATTCTCTTCTCTGGTGGCTTTCTCGGGTCCATCTGTCCAAAGGGATGACCTTTCGCAGGCCAGATTGGACGATTGTAACAACGGATGCCAGCCTTCTAGGTTGGGGCGCAGTCTGGAACTCCCTGAAGGCTCAGGGATCGTGGACTCAGGAGGAGAAACTCCTCCCAATAAATATTCTGGAGTTAAGAGCAATATTCAATGCTCTTCTAGCTTGGCCTCAGTTAGCAACACTGAGGTTCATCAGATTTCAGTCGGACAACATCACGACTGTGGCTTACATCAACCATCAAGGGGGAACCAGGAGTTCCCTAGCGATGTTAGAAGTCTCAAAGATAATTCGCTGGGCAGAGTCTCACTCTTGCCACCTGTCAGCGATCTACATCCCAGGCGTGGAAAACTGGGAGGCGGACTTTCTAAGTCGCCAGACTTTTCATCCGGGGGAGTGGGAACTTCATCCGGAGGTCTTCGCTCAACTGATTCATCGTTGGGGCAAACCAGAACTGGATCTCATGGCGTCTCGCCAGAACGCCAAGCTTCCTTGTTACGGATCCAGGTCCAGGGACCCGGGAGCAGCGCTGATAGATGCTCTAGCAGCCCCTTGGGTTTTCAACATGGCTTATGTGTTTCCACCATTTCCGCTGCTACCTCGACTGATTGCCAAGATCAAACAAGAGAGAGCATCAGTGATTCTGATAGCGCCTGCGTGGCCACGCAGGACCTGGTATGCAGACCTAGTGGACATGTCGTCCTGTCCACCATGGTCTCTGCCTCTGAGGCAGGACCTTCTAATTCAGGGTCCTTTCAACCATCCAAATCTAATTTCTCTGAGGCTGACTGCATGGAGATTGAACGCTTGATCCTATCAAAGCGTGGCTTCTCGGAGTCGGTTATTGATACCTTAATACAGGCTCGGAAACCTGTTACCAGAAAAATTTACCATAAAATATGGCGTAAATATTTATATTGGTGCGAATCCAAGAGTTACTCATGGAGTAAGGTTAGGATTCCTAGGATATTGTCTTTTCTACAAGAGGGTTTAGAAAAAGGCTTATCTGCTAGTTCGTTAAAGGGACAGATTTCTGCTCTGTCTATTCTTTTACACAAACGTCTGGCAGAAGTTCCAGACGTTCAGGCTTTTTGTCAGGCTTTGGCTAGGATTAAGCCTGTGTTTAAGACTGTTGCTCCGCCGTGGAGCTTAAACTTAGTTCTTAAAGTTCTTCAAGGTGTTCCATTTGAACCCCTTCATTCCATTGATATTAAGCTGTTATCTTGGAAAGTTCTGTTTTTGATGGCTATTTCCTCGGCTCGAAGAGTCTCTGAGTTATCTGCCTTACATTGTGATTCTCCTTATCTGATTTTCCATTCAGACAAGGTAGTTCTGCGTACTAAACCTGGGTTCTTACCTAAGGTAGTTTCTAACAGGAATATCAATCAAGAGATTGTTGTTCCGTCATTATGTCCTAACCCTTCTTCAAAGAAGGAACGACTTTTGCATAATTTGGACGTAGTCTGTGCCCTGAAGTTCTATTTACAGGCAACTAAAGATTTTCGTCAAACTTCCTCTCTGTTTGTCGTTTATTCTGGTCAGAGGAGAGGTCAAAAAGCTTCGGCTACCTCTCTCTCCTTTTGGCTTCGTAGCATAATACGTTTAGCCTATGAGACTGCTGGACAGCAGCCTCCTGAAAGAATTACAGCTCATTCCACTAGAGCTGTGGCTTCCACCTGGGCCTTTAAGAATGAGGCCTCTGTTGAACAGATTTGCAAGGCTGCGACTTGGTCTTCACTTCATACCTTTTTCAAAATTTTACAAATTTGACACTTTTGCTTCTTCGGAGGCTGTTTTTGGGAGAAAGGTTCTACAGGCAGTGGTTCCTTCCGTTTAAAGTTCCTGCCTTGTCCCTCCCATCATCCGTGTACTTTAGCTTTGGTATTGGTATCCCATAAGTAATGGATGACCCGTGGACTGAATACACTTAACAAGAGAAAACATAATTTATGCTTACCTGATAAATTTATTTCTCTTGTAGTGTATTCAGTCCACGGCCCGCCCTGTCTTTTTTTGAGGCAGATCTAAATTTTAATTAAAACTCCAGTCACCACTGCACCCTATGGTTTCTCCTTTCTAGTCTTGTTTCGGACGAATGACTGGATATGACATGTGAGGGGAGGAGCTATATAGCAGCTCTGCTTGGGTGATCCTCTTGCAACTTCCTGTTGGGAAGGGAATATATTCCATAAGTAATGGATGTCCCGTGGACTGAATACACTACAAGAGAAATAAATTTATCAGGTAAGCATAAATTATGTTTTTCTAACAAGACCAAGTAATGCTAGAAGACTGTCAGTTATCCCTTCTGGGATAGGTAAGCCATTTTCTTAGACTCAGTGACAGAATTAAGGCTTATAACTAGGGCTCTATGCTGGTTGACACTATTGTGGGCTAAGTCGATTTCTTTTTATCATGTTTATGTGACATTTTAAGTGTTTTTCAGACTTTGAAACACTTTTTGGGGAATTATATTACGCCTGGCAGTTGTTTAGACACCTAATCTTGTCAGAAAGGCCCCTTCACTCTGGAATGCAGAGGGAGGAGGCCTCATTTTCGCGCCTCAATTGCGCAGTTGCTTTTCACTAGGCAGTTCATGCAGCTTCACGTGGAGTGTCCAGAGGCTTGGAAAAGGACTTCAGAGAGGCTTATTACTTATTTGAATAACCCCTAAGGAAGGTAAACGCCGCAGCAGAGACTGTGGCATGGGACTGTAGTGTTTTAACTGGTTAATTGCTATTATTAGCTCCGGTTTGGGCATTAAAGGGTTAATTTGTCTGAAAATTGGTGTGCAATACTTTCAAAGCATTAAGACACTGTGGTGAAAATTTAATAAAGATCGGATATTTCTTTGATCCAGGAGGGTCAATACATGACTACCGTGGACCTAAAGGATGCATACCTGCATATTCCAATCCACAAGGTTCACCATCAGTTCCTAAGGTTTGCCTTCCTGGACAAGCATTATCAGTTTGTGGCTCTTCCCTTCGGATTGGCCACTGCCCCAAAAATTTTCACAAAGGTGTTAGGGTCCCTTCTAGCGGTGCTAAGGCCAAGGGGCATTGCAGTAGCAACTTACCTAGACGACATCTTAATTCAGGCGGCGTCCTTCCACAAAGCAAAGGCTCATACGGATATTGTTCTAGCCTTTCTAAGGTCTCACGGTTGGGAGGTGAACGTAGAAAAGAGTTCCCTGTCTCCATCCACAAGGGTTCCTTTCCTGGGAACGATAATGGACTCGGTAGAAATGAAGATCTTTCTGACAGAGGTCAGGAAGTTAAAACTTTTAAACACTTGTCGAGTTCTTCAAACCATCCCTCAGCCCTCCATAGCTCAGTGCATGGAGGTAATAGGACTAATGGTTGCGGCAATGGACGTGGCTCCATTTGCCCGAATTCATTTAAGACCACTGCAACTGTGCATGCTCAAACAGTGGAATGGGGATTATGCAGATTTGTCTCCCCAGATACAAATGGACCAGAAAACCAGAGAATCGCTCCTCTGGTGGTTGTCTCAGGATCACCTGTCTCAGGGAATGAGTTTCCGCAGACCAGAATGGGTCATTGTCACGACCGACACCAGTCTCTTAGGCTGGGGCGCCGTTTGGGACTCCCTGAAAGCTCAGGGTCTATGGTCTCGGGAAGAATCTCTTCTCCCGATAAACATTTTAGAATTGAGAGCGATATTCAATGCGCTCCTGGCATGGACTCACCTAGCGGAGGCCAAAGATTTCAGTCGGACAACATGACGTCATAAGATTTCAGTCGGACAACATGACTGTAGCGTACATCAATCATCAAGGGGGAACAAGGAATTCCCTGGCGATGAGGGAGGTATCCAGGATCATCAATTGGGCAGAGGATCACTCTTGCCACCTATCAGCAATTCACATCCCAGGTGTAGACAACTGGGAAGCGGATTATCTGAGTCGTCAGACTTTCCATCCGGGGGAGTGGGAACTTCATCCGGAGTTTTTTGCCCAGTTAACTCAGCTATGGGGCATTCCAGATCTGGATCTGATCGGCGTCTCGTCAGAACTCCAAGGTTCCACGCTACGGGTCCAGGTCCAGGGATCCCAAGGCGACATTGGTAGATGCCTTAGTGGCGCCTTGGTCGTTCAATCTAGCTTATGTCTTTCCACCGTTTCCTCTCCTCCCCAGGCTAGTAGCCAGGATCAAACAGGAGAAGGCTTCGGTAATTCTAATAGCTCCTGCGTGGCCACGCAGGACTTGGTATGCAGACCTGGTGAATATGTCATCGGCTCCACCATGGAAGCTACCTTTGAGACAGGACCTTCTAGTGCAAGGTCCATTCGAACATCCAAACCTAGCTTCTCTGCAACTGACTGCTTGGAGATTGAACACTTGATTCTATCTAAGCGTGGGTTTTCGGAATCAGTTATAGATACTCTGGTTCAGGCTAGAAAACCTGTAACCAGGAGAATTTACCATAAGATATGGAAGAAATATCTCTGTTGGTGCGAATCCAAGGGTTACTCATGAAGTAAAATTAGGATTCCAAGGATACTTTCCTTTCTCCATGAGGGATTGGAGAAAGGTCTGTCCGCTAGTTCTCTAAAAGGACAGATATCTGCTCTGTCTGTCTTGTTGTACAAACGTCTGGCAGCCGTGCCAGATGTTCAGGCGTTCGTACAGGCATTAGTCAGAATCAAGCCTGTCTACAGACCTGTAACTCCTCCTTGGAGTCTAAATTTAGTTCTTTCAGTTCTTCAAGGGGTTCCGTTTGAACCTTTACATTCCATAGATATTAAGTTATTATCTTGGAAAGTTTTGTTTTTGGTTGCTATTTCTTCTGCTAGAAGAGTTTCTGAATTGTCTGCTTTGCAGTGTAATTCACCCTATCTGGTGTTTCATACAGATAAGGTAGTTTTACGTACCAAGCCTGGTTTTCTTCCAAAAGTGGTTTCCAATAGCAATATTAACCAGGAAATAGTTGTTCCTTCTCTGTGTCCTAATCCAGTTTCAAAAAAGGAATGTTTGTTAAACAATCTAGATGTGGTTCGTGCATTAAAATTCTATCTAGAAGCAACAAAGGATTTCAGACAGACCTCCTTGTTTGTCGTCTATTCTGGTAAAAGGAGAGGTCAGAAAGCTACTGCTACCTCTCTTTCCTTCTGGCTAAAAAGCATCATCCGATTGGCTTATGAGACTGCCGGACGGCAGCCTCCTGAACGAATTACAGCTCACTCTACTAGAGCTGTGGCTTCCACATGGGCTTTCAAGAACGAGGCTTCTGTTGAACAGATCTGTAAGGCAGCGACGTGGTCTTCTCTGCATACATTTGCCAAATTTTACAAATTCGATACTTATGCTTCTTTGGAGGCTATTTTTGGGAGAAAGGTTTTACATGCAGTGGTGCCTTCCGTTTAGGTTACCTGACTTGTTCCCTCCCTTCATCCGTGTCCTAAAGCTTTGGTATTGGTTCCCACAAGTAAGGATGAAGCCGTGGACTGGATACACCAATGTAGGAGAAAACAGAATTTATGTTTACCTGATAAATTTCTTTCTCCTACGGTGTATCCGGTCCACGGCCCGCCCTGGCATTTAGTCAGGTTTATATATTTTTTTTTTTTTTTTTTTAACACTACAGTCACCACTGCACCCTATGGTTCTCCTTTTTCTCCTAACCGTCGGTCGAATGACTGGGGGGCGGAGCTAGAGGGGGGCCTATATGGACAGCTTTGCTGTGTGCTCTCTTTGCCATTTCCTGTAGGGAATGAGAATATCCCCACAAGTAAGGATGAAGCCGTGGACCGGATACACCATAGGAGAAAGAAATTTATCAGGTAAACATAAATTCTTTTTTTTATGTAAATGGATCAAATAATTGAGGTCTATGGAGTTTAACAAGGCAGACTGTCCACACGTCCATCTCATGCAACCACCATTGAAGACTGTATAACATTACATAAAACAACTATAACTATAAAACTGCAGAGATTACATAAGCATCAAGTTTGTCATTCAAGTGTCAAAGAAGACCGAGACCCAAGAAAACTTAAGCTAATGCCTTGTTTTGCCAAAGTCCAATAACGAATGATGTAGGTGAGACATCCCCTTAGAATGAATAGTTAACTTTTAACACAAAACGAAAGGAAGGAAAATGTCACACAGTCCTTGAACCAGAGGCAGAACAGTATAAAGGGCTTAAATGATGACACTCTCGCCAAAATCTTTCTGTGGGATATTTTGCTCCATTACCCCACTCCAATCGTTGGTAGCGTGCAGTACATCCCAAGTACCTGAGGAGAGTCATTGGTGTTTCAAATAAGTGACCATAGGACTGAGCAGTGGGGAGACTTTGACTGCTGCGCAATCAATGTGAGGTATGTCACCTGTGGCAGTGTTTCTTCTTGCGTGTGGGAAACCTGAGCAGGGCTGGCTTTCTTAAGTATGTCCCATCTTGCTGTCTGATGATCGGCTGCTGTAAAGGCTGGTCGGGTCTTAGCAATGACTTTGTTGTTAGTTGCCAGCGTGGGAATAATGCTGTTTTCGACAGCACTATTAGTGATCGATTCGGTAGTCTTCTAGGAGGCCACTGATCTCCCTGATGATATAGATTGCATACGCCATTGTAAGGGTACTCAGTAGGAATCAGGTAGTAAGTGAAAAAAGAAAGAAAAAAAACATATATAGCAGAATATAGACTATCTCCTATAAGGTCTAGGCTCCCAGAAATGATTTTACACCTCCACTTTAA